>NC_091952.1:23151044-23255515 GCF_031021105.1 Erythrolamprus reginae | reverse complement strand
CTTTCTCCTTTGACCCATAATAATTTGTGCAAAGGCCATCCAAATGACTGTTGGTTGTTGGCTGTTACCCTTTAACTTTCTATTGAAGGTAGTTAGAGAAGAGGGGGGTGTTAAATATTTTATATTCCCCTTCATCTGTTCTCTTCAATATTTAACCCACATAAACCCACACATACTAAACCAGGCTTAATGTCCAAGGCAGTCTCTTTAGTTTGCTGTGTTCTCCCTACCCCCAACTTCTACTAAGGAGACCAGAGACCTGACATTTGATGTTGTTTGTTTGAAATGATAAACTTAATCATGAGTGAAATGTTAGGAAGTGACAAGGCTGGACACGGTAAGGTCATTTCACATGTGAGCCAAGTATAACACAGCTTTTCCATTAATTGCATTGCCAGCCTTTGCTGTCTGGAGAACTTGGGCCTTTCGCAAAGAGGGAACAGAATCTGTGATAATTAAACCATGGACTTCTGTAAAGCTTGCCAAATCTGCTATATGGTAATTTTATGATCGAGACTGCTGTTATCTCTGGAGTAAACAAATGTCCTAATCTCATCTAAGTTATCTATGACCAGCCTCTCATTTCTGGAGGGCAAAATGCTTCTACTCAATGATTCTGTGATGTTCTAAAGCAATACCATAGTATTCACTGACGAGGGCAAATATGCGAAGGGAAATCATTTCCCTAGTATTCAGGAATTAATGTGCATCATGTCATTGCAGTGTAAAATCCAGCCATTTTGTTCTTACGTCATGATGTCACTCATAATTATGTATGAAACAGAACTTGTGTCATGATGTCACAATTACAACTATTTATAGAAAAAGGTGGACTGAAGCACTCTCAAAATGAAAGCTATATTTTTAACATACTGAAATTTAAATACACTGCTCAAAAAAATAAAGGGAACACTCAAATGACACATCCTAGATCTGAATGAATGAAATATTGTCATTGAATACTTTGTTCTGTACAAAGTTGAATGTGCTGACAACAAAATGAAATTGATTGTCAACCAGTGTTGCTTCCTAAGTGGACAGTTTGATTTCATAGAGGTTTGATTTATTTGGAGTTATATTGTGTTGTTTAAGTGTTCCCTTTATTTTTTTGAGCAGTATGACAGCAGTCGACAAATTACCTACAATGCCTTGATGCAAAAGATGGGTGGAGTAATTAATGCCCCCTTTGAGCTTGTGGTTAAAGACACTGAGCTTGCCAGATGGAGAGGTTCGAGACTCGAACTCTGCACAACAGGGTGAGTTCCCATTCCTTGCCCCAACTCCTGCCAAACTATCAGTTCAAAAGCATGCAAAAGTAAGTAGATTAATAGGTACCACTTCAGTGAGAAAGTTGCATGTTCTTTGTGCATTTGGCATATAGCAATGCTGGCGACATGATCATGCACATGACCCTTTAAACTATCTTCAACACTGGTTCCCTTGGCCAGAGCCAGTAAATGGAGGTGAGCACTATGCCCTAGAGATTGATAGGGAAACCTTTACCTTTTATCTTTTTCTCTATTTTTTAAACTGTATAAAAATAAATAACTCAATACTTTATTGTCATTGTACACCGTATACCCATACAACAAAACTCATCTGATGCCTAAAGACCAGTCCCAACAGACATAACAATCCCAAAAAGCCATGCCCCACTCACCACAAATTCCCCATTCCGAACCACCCAAACATCTACACAACAGACCAAGTCTTCTCTGCTTTAACTTTTTGTCATTTCAAATAGGCATGAAGAATGTGAGTAGAATATGACTTTAAAAAGAACAAGATATTCATGTAAATACTGATGGATAATTCGTTGAAAAGGGATAGAAAAAAATGTAAAAAACATTCTATAACAAAGTCCATGACTCCATCAAGAATCTTGACCATTGGATGATAGAGTTTAGAATTACCATGTCTGATTCTGTAAGTAAACAGATATTTAATTGCTGGGGCTAAATCTTTATGTTTTGTGCTCATAGTTCTTTAAGCACATGTAGCTTCATGTCCATTTTCACATCAGTTTGAATGGTTTTTCCTTAATATGGAAATTTGTGTTCATTTTGGATTAAATGCTTATCTGTATATCTTTTTGCATACAATTTCTCTTGCAATCTTGTATATATTTTTTGACCAAAAGTTAAATGTTTACATGTTGATTTTTAACTGGAAAATTATATTTAAAAATTGTGAAATCTGAAGAATTAGGAATAAATTAAACCAATGTAAGAATCCAGGTTTATTATGGGCACTGATCAGTAGGCAATAATAATAAAAAGAAACAATAAACAAAACCTATAAAGTACAGTCTATAAACAACAGAATGATGTGTAATTTATTATGCTACAGGGTAATTGTAGCTGATTAGCTAAAAGTGTCTGAAGATAAGTTAAATTAGATATTATCTGTTTTAGGAACTCATTGCAATCAAGCAAAACATTGGTACACCATGTAGGATATTGTAACCCTGATGATAAAGTTTAGGAAATATACATAGAAACATAGAAACATAGAAGACTGACGGCAGAAAAAGACCCCATGGTCCATCTAGTCTGCCCTTTTACTATTTCCTGTATTTTATCTTACAATGGATATATGTTTATCCCAGGCATGTTTAAATTCGGTTACTGTGGATTTACCAACCACGTCTGCTGGAAGTTCAGTTGGTTTGTATTAGAATGTGCAACAAATCTTTTATTGCCTTTATCCCTACAACAGAGAGGTATATTGTTGATCTTTATTTTGACAAATTATGCCATAAACAGCTAAATATAATTAACGCAACTGTTGCCCAAAGTCTAAGATCAATATCAGTTCAAATAATGAAAGTAGGCAGTTGGTTGCGGTTAGTCTAAAAAGGTCACCTTTCCTTCAAGCTAAGCTTGATTCCTGATAATTTCCTGGACCTGTCCATATACGTTACATGACATCAGTATGGAATGGCTTGTATTGCCTTTGGCTAAGAGGCTTTTTCAACTGCCCAAGCACAACGAGTCTACGGAGAAGGGCGGCATACAAATCTAATTTAATAATAATAATAATAATAATAATAATAATAATAATAATAATAATAATAGGTTCCACTGGAACTTGTGCCGGAACTACCATTTACCAGTGGCAAAGAACTGGTGGGATCATAAGCCCAAAAAAGTGGTCAAAAATGAGCAAGCAAAACTACTGTGGGACTTCCGACTTCCGACTGACCGAATTCTGAAGCATAACACACCAGACATTGTGATCGTGGAGAAAAAGAAAGTATGGATCATCGACATCGCAATCCCAGGAGACAGCAGAATTGAAGAGAAGCAGCTAGAGAAATTAGTGAAATGCGAAGATCTAAAAATCGAGCTGCAACGACTCTGGCATAAGCCAATGAAAGTGGTCCCAGTGGTACTTGGCATGCTGGGTGCAGTACCAAAGGATCTCAGCGGACATTTGAAAACCATTGGAATTGACAAAATTTCCATCTGTCAATTGCAAAAGGCCGCTTTACTGGGATCAGCAAACATAATTCGCTGCTACATCATTCAGTCCTAGGTGCTTGGGAAGCGCCCGACTGGTGATGAAATATGAAATACAGCATAGTGATCTCGTTTGCTGTGTTGTACTGACATAATAATTATAATAACTGAGGCCTTTTACCAGAACATGTGAGTTTAATCAGAACATGCCAACAAGGCAGGTACAGGCTTAAGAAAATACACAAGAGAACACAGACTTATATACAGGACGCCTTCTGAGGCAACTACCAATCACATACAAAGGAGGGTTCCCGCTTTAACAGTAACTATGCTTATGCGGCCAATCAGGACCCTGGAGAGGGATACGCGAGCTCGAATCTGACAGCCGGCTTATTGCTATGCAGACACAGCACTCCTGCCCCTTCGGCTGACACAGACATAATCTTTTAAATACCCAGGTCTGCGACAGATTCTTTCGGAGCGCCGGGGCTCTGTGGGATGTTCTGACCTCTCGATCTCGGCCGGATGGATTGGATTGGGAGCCTGGCCCACTTCTTCTTCCCTGTGAAACGCTGAGGGAAAGTTTCCTGTAGTTCCTGCAGCTGTGGGTGGGTCCTGAAGACACACCCCCTGGAACTCATTGGCTTCCCGATCTTCCTGCCGATCCTCCCTATTAAGTCTAATCTGATCCAGGTGTCTTTTCCAAATTCGTCCGTCTCTTAGTTCTACTTCGAACGAACGAGGCCCCAGTTCCCTGCAAACTATACCTTTCTCCCAATTCTTATGTCCTGAAAAGGCACGGGCAAATACCGCGTCTCCTACAGACACCTCACGTCTGGCGGCTTCTGGCCATTGTACTGTTCCCGCATACCCTGGGTGCAACCTGTCAAGTATGATTCGCAATTTGCGACCCATTAAAAGCTCTGCTGGCGTCTTCCCCGTGGTTACACATGGGGTGGTATGTTGAGCCATGAGCACATCAGCCAATCTAGCCTTCCAAGAGTTCTGGGGCAGCCGCTTGAGGGACTCTTTAACTGACCTAACTGCCCGTTCCGCCTGGCCATTACTGGCCGGATGCCAAGGCGAGGTCAAGGCATGTCTAATGCCAGCTGTGGCCAAAAAAGATTCAAAGAGGACTGATGTGAACTGCGGGCCGTTATCCGAGACCAGTAGATCCGGGAACCCATGCGTGGCAAATAGGGTCATTAAGGAATCTATGATGGTCTGCGACTGAGTGGACTGCATCTGGGCCACCTCTACCCACTTGGAGTATGCATCCACGGTGATTAAAAATGTTTGCCCCATGAAGGGACCGGCCAAATCAATGTGCAAGCGTGTCCAGGGGCTAGCTGGTGGTTCCCATGTTAAAGGTTCCGCTCGTGGGGGTAAAGACCTGCTCTCCTGGCAAACAGCACAGTTAGCCACACATTGCTCCACTTCCTTATCTAATGCTGGCCACCACACGTAATCCCTGGCCAGACCCTTCATTCTAACTATTCCAGGGTGCCCCTTGTGCAGCAGGGACAACACCTGGTTCCTCAGCTTGCCTGGTATAACCACTCTGCCCCCCCTTAATAGAACTCCTTTCTCTACGGAGAACTCCGTGCGACAGCGGAAAAACGGAATGAACTGGTCAGCTGGGGTAGAGAGTGGCCACCCCCTCAAAACCCATTGCCTTACCTGGGCCAGAATGCGGTCTTTCCCTGTCTCTCTAGATACCTCGGGGGCAGCCAGTACAACTGGCCCGTCTGTCAAAGCAAAAACGGAGCTGGCCGGTGCAGGGTCTGTTACTTCTTCATGTACTGGGCACCTGCTGAGTGCATCTGCATGTGCAATGTGACGACCCGGTTTGTATGTTAACGTGTAAGTGTAATTGGCCATAAAGACAATCCAGCGTGTCATACGTGGAGACAAGACAGCTGGGCTCTGGCGGTTACCTGAGAGTAACCCTAGCAAGGGCTGGTGGTCCGTCACTAACTCGAACCTTCTGCCATACAAATACTCGTGGAACCGGCGAACTCCCGCCACTAGGGCCAATGCCTCCTTATCTATTTGGCCATAGTTTCTTTCTGCTGCGGCCAAAGTCCGGGAAAAAAACGCCAAAGGGGCTTCCGAGCCGTTTGGCAATCTGTGGCTGAGGACAGCACCCACTCCGTACCTGGAAGCGTCACAGGTGAGAACTAATGGCAGACTAGGGGAATACTGAGCCAGGACACTGTTGGAGGTGAGTATCCCTTTGACCCCTCTGAAAGAAGCTTCCTCCCGCTCCCCCCAGTGCCAAACTGACCGCTTGTCCAGAAGCCTATGCAACGGCTCTGCCACCGAAGCCTTGTGCGGGATAAACACCGCATAAAAATTCAAGAGACCCAGGAAAGCCTGCAGCTCCTCCTTCGACTGGGGTCTGGGGGCATCCCAAATGGCCCTAGTCTTTTCAGGGGTGGGATGGATTCCCTTTCCATCCACCCTGAATCCCAGGAAATCAACCTCTGGAACCCCAAAGACACACTTTTTTGATTTGAGCTTCAGTCCCGCTTCTTGGAATTTGAGCAATACCTGCTTAACCCTGCGAAGAAGTTCGTCCTCGGAACTCCCCGAGACCAGCACGTCGTCAAAGTAGGGCACCGTGCCTTCCAGCCCATACAGCAACCGTTCCATCAACCCCTGGAACAACCCCGGTGCAATAGAGACCCCAAATTGCAGCCTGTGGCACCTGAACACCCCCCTATGCGTTATGATCGCCTGGGCTTCTGCTGTCAAGGGGTCTACGGGGAGCTGTTGATAAGCCTGGGATAAATCAAGCTTGGCAAAGATCTTACCATTACCCAGAGTGTGAAGTAACTGCTGCACCACTGGAAGCGGGTATGAGTGGTGAGCCAGGGCCTTATTAACAGTGCACTTATAATCCCCGCACAGTCTCAATCCCCCATCCCCTTTGAAAGCGATGACCAGTGGGGTCTCCCAGACAGCCTGGTCAACCGGCTCCAACACCCCTTGTGCAATCAGACGGTCCAATTCGGCATCAACTTTTGGCCGGAGGGGAATGGGCACCCTGCGGGGCTTCAGCCTCACAGCTGGCACTTTGGGATCAAGGCTAAAAGTAATCGGGGTTCCCGTGTAGCAACCCAGCTTGTCATCGAAGACGGAGGGGAATTCCTTAGTAAGCCCTTGAAAAACTGATTCCCCTCTCACAGCGTTCACCCCCGCAACAGAAAAACCCAAAGCCTTAAACCAGTCTAAACCCAGGAGGCTGGAGAATGGCCCGTCCACCACCATCAGAGGCAACCTGCCCATGAAAGATTTGAACATGACAGGGAATCTCCCTTCCCCCAACACCGGAATGGGCGCCCCTTGGTAGTCCCGTAGAGTCACAGTACATGGCTGCAACCGACTCCTGCTCAATCCGGGCATGCATTTCTTGATGGTGGCCCAGGAAACCAATGAATGCGCGGAGCCCGTGTCCACTTGCATGGAGCAATTCACGCCTCCCAAACGAACTGTCACGGAGATCTTGTCAGAAGAGCCTGAGGTTTTCCTCACGAACGTAGAAGCTGGGCGCGGGCAGCTGTAGATGGCATTGCAGTCATCCCTCTTAGTGGAAGAAAATCTCCTCTGCCAACGGGGATTGGAACCTTGGAACTCCCTCTGCTCTCTAGGGGCGGCTGGAGGGGACCTCCGGGAACGGCAGACTCTTGCAATGTGGCCCCTGGCCCCGCAACGCCGGCAAGCCGCTTCTCTAAACGAGCAATTTGACCTATAGTGGTTTCCCCCGCAACCCCTGCAAGGGGACAGAGGGGCCCGGGGGCGGCTGGCAGGAGGCTCACGACCCCTGGAAGCACCCAGCCGGCATACCTCCTCCTCCTCAACTTCGCTGCCGCCCTCCTTTTCTGTAGCGGCTTTCGGGTTCTCTGGCACCGCTGGCACTTTAGCTGTTACGTTCACCGAGCTGTCCATGGCTGCCAGGGATAGCGTGGAAAGCTCAAAAGCACGAGCTTCAGCTAAAGCTGTCTGAAAGGTCAAATCCCGGGTGGCCAGCAAACGGCGTTTAAGGCGGCCATCCCGGACTCCGAACACTAGCCTGTCCAGCAAGTAATCATTTAAATCTGTAAACTCGCAATATAATGCAGCCCGGCGGAGAGCGGCCACAAACTCATTAATGGATTCACCCTCTGCCTGGTTTCTCTGATAAAAAACGTAGCGCCGGGCACACCGTGACGGGGCAGGGGCATAGTGATCTTGGAGAGTTGATAGGAAAGTCTCCCAAGGCACATCATGGATAGAGACGGGAGCGAATAAAGCTCTGGCAGTCTCGAACATCTCGGGGCCGCAGAAACCGAGAAAATAAGATCTTTTGCGGTCCCCAGAAATCTCGGTATACCCATTTGAAATTAGAAAACAGTCGAAGCGGGCAACGTAGGAATCCCAGGTCTCCCCTTGTGGGTTGAAAGGGGGAAAAGTAAGCTGTACAGACATTGTCACTTACTGCAGACACAGATGCTGGATAGAAATGCAGGGCTGAAATCTCGTCGCCAGTATAATAACTGAGGCCTTTTACCAGAACATGTGAGTTTAATCAGAACATGCCAACAAGGCAGGTACAGGCTTAAGAAAATACACAAGAGAACACAGACTTATATACAGGACGCCTTCTGAGGCAACTACCAATCACATACAAAGGAGGGTTCCCGCTTTAACAGTAACTATGCTTATGCGGCCAATCAGGACCCTGGAGAGGGATACGCGAGCTCGAATCTGACAGCCGGCTTATTGCTATGCAGACACAGCAATAATAATAATAATAATAATAATAATAATAATAATAATAATAATAATGACAACAATAACGACAATAACAACTCTGGGATCACATGGTAGGACTAACCAAGTCTAACCCTTCTTAGCTTCTGAACCTGACAATGTCAGCCAAGCATTATGTTATGTCCCGGCTACAACCAGCAGAAATGTATGTATGTATGTATGTATGTATGTATGTATGTATGTACGTATTCATTCATTCATTCATTCATTCATTCATTCATTCATTCATTCATTCATTCATTTATTGGGTTTGTATGCCACCCCTCTCCGAGGACTTGCGTTGGCTCACAACAAAAATGAAGCTGTGTGCACAGCTCCAGCTGACCATCCCACCATCCCATCCTCCTCCTCCTCCTCCTCGGAAAGTGGCAGGGAGACCAACACTGGCAGGAGTTTCAGGGGGCCCATTTCCTCTCCCCTCTGCTCTCAACAGCTGATCGGCACCCGTTTGCCTAGCTACCCAGCCTGAGGCAGGAGGTGACCGAGGAAGGAAAGTGCAGGAAATGCGAAGCAAATTGTCACCCCAGAGAGTGACACTGGTGAGGTTGTAAGTCGAGGACTTAACAGTTCACTTGAACGACGATGATCATTCAAGCCACTCCCACCTGGTCACATGGCTGGCAAACCACTCCTACCCAGTCACATGACCATCAAGCCACACCCACAAAATAAGCCACACCTACAGTGTGGCAGTAAAAATTTTGGCTGCCCATTACTGGTTGGCCCCAATTGGCCAAATCTTCAGTGGGAGTTTCAAGTCCTGGGATTGGTTGCCATGCTCCTTCCAGAGCCACCATTGCCTTTTTCTGGTTTCTTTTGCTCACTACTAGTTTACTGTATCAATAAAGCCTCATCCTTGAGCTATTCAACACATTATTATCTAGCTGAGCTGTTGTTATCTAATGGGCAAGTAAATTCACTATATATATCAGGGTTGGGCAATTAACTTTGCCAGGGGGCCACATATGAAATTGGGATGGTTTTAGAGGGCTGGACTAATATAATTAACTCAATTCTACCCAATACTGTATATTATTGGGTAGTACTGAGTTAATTATATTATAATTATAAATTATAATTATATATTATATATTATATATATATAATATAATATATATATATATATAATTATATATTATATTATATATATTTTCCTCCCTCCCTCCCTACATTTCTCCTTCCTTCCTTCCTTCCTTCCTTCCTTCCTTACCTCCTTCCTTCCTTGTTCCCTACATTTCTCCTTCCTTCCTTCCTTCCTTGTTCCCTACATTTCTCCTTCCTTCCTTCCTTCCTTCCTTCCCTGTTCCCTACATTTCTCCTTCCTTCTTTCTTTCCTTCCTCTCCACTTCTCTTTCCCTCCCTCTCTTTCCCTTTTCTTTCTCTCTCTCTCTGTCACAAATGTCTAAAGAAGGTTAAGTCAACTTACACGAAAGGTGGAGAGGGCGAGGCGAGAGCTCCGGTGTAGGCAGTCAGCCAGGCAGGCACGACACAACCACCTTTTCCCCCTTGTAGGTGGCAAGGCCGTTCAACTCCACTGCGTGGCGTTTGGAAACGGCACATGGTGTTTGGATTTTGGCTGTTTGCGCGTTCACGCATGCAGGTTAGATCAGCCTCTGCGGGCCGGTCACAGACAGCGGGCAGGCCGCATGTGGCCTTCAGGCCACCACTTGCCCAGGTCTGATATATACAGTGAAGTAGTGACTTGCTACTGGTTTGTGCACGCACTCGCTCACACGTGTATGTGACACTTCTGCGCATGCACAGAAGTGTCCTGGGTGAGTGAGTGGAGCTTCCTGCCGCTCCCACTACTGGTTCGCTGAACCGGGCTGAACCAGGAGCAACCCACCACTGATACAGTGTATACAGATACTGTATCCTTTATTATTATCTCAAAACCTTCAGTCTTGTATACTGTTACTAATAAAATTGGGGATTTGCTATTTAATGTGGTAGGTGAAATTCCAAATAGTGCTTAAATAACTTGGAAACCTCATGTTCTATAAAGGATTTCGATGGCTCCCTGTTCCTATTATCAAAATATTTCAGGGCTATGAAAATATCTCTCTGCTACTCTCTCTTCTCTCTTTCTCTTTCTAAATGCAAAATTCTAGTTATATAAACTAGATAATGCAGTCTGCTATAAATCAAGCGGGTTGTCCCTTGATATTTTGAAAACTGATGAGGCCGCCGATTCTTTCTTCTTACTTTGTATGCAAATGATGAATTATAGATGGGGAAATGAGAAAAAGGAGGTTTTTACTCATTTGCTGGATTGAAAAGGACTGGATTAGCGAGTGAACACTAGTATCCTTGGACTATTTATTGTGACATTGTTCAGAAATATTCAAACTCCCCAAGCCTTCAAACCACCAGGGATGTTGTTAGCTTTCTTCAGGAATTATTAAAATGTACAGAAATGTATGAGCTTCACTTTGTAATAATTAATCAGGAGCTGTTGATTAATAAAGCTCATTTTTTTTCATCCTGGTGATTCAGAGTATTATCCAAAGGACAGTGTCCTTGTCATATTGATTAAGAAACCGGAATTTGCAGGGGGTGGGGTGGGGGAATCGCGGCATTTTATCCTTCCTTCATTCCCCCCACCCACTCCCATCCTGCCACCTTCCCAATAAAATAAATATTGAATGAGAATATTAACTCGTTAACCTTGACAACAATTTGTAATTTTCATAAGGGGGAAAATCTTGCATATTCAGCAAATAAATTGCTTTGGGAATTTCTGAGAAACAAATTGGAGGGAATGAAGAATGCTGCCATATGAATTCTGTCATTTTTATGGGCCGGGGTGATTAATTTGTTTGTTTAGGTCCCTCAATTAAGGCCACAAATACTGGAAAGTGTCAGAAGCAAGCTAACTGCCACTGCTGATACAATCAACCAGGGATGACTTCTAAGGTCACTCCGAGCTTAAGTTATTTTTCTGTTCATCTTCAGTTTTAAGCCTGAACTTTACTTTCTCGTTTCAGAATAAGTCATTTGACCCCTGCCTCCTGGGATGATCATAATATCATTTACCACTCATAGTACTAGCAACAGAAGCAACTGCAGAATCGGATGCTTTCATTCACCATGAAAGCATCACACCCCAAGCTCTGCCCCTTTCATACCTCTGTGGGTGGGATGACATGATGTACACAATGGGGCAGAAATGACAAGGCTTTTATCACTTCCCTCTCCTGCTTGCAGGTGCCTCCAGCGGGTACTGTAACCGGGTATGCTAATAGATCGAAACATGTTCAGCACTTAAATTGTCCCTTGCTTAAATTTAATAGTCAGTTTCTGTTTTGTTTTGTTTTTTGCTTAGGCATTTCCTCGTTGCTAGGGATGAACCTTTTTAGAGACTAGTGTTTAACAACATCCGAGCATACAATAAAAGCATATGTTAGTTTATTGTTGACTTGTCTAGGATGTCACCCTTCTGGTGGGTAAGGATTTTAATCCAGAAATGAATTGCAATTTGATTGATTATTGATTATCTATCTATCTATCTATCTATCTATCTATCTATCTATCTATCTATCTATCTATCTATCTATCTATATTCTATCTATCATCTATCTATCTATCTATCTATCTATCTATCTATCATCTATCTATCATCTGTCTATCATCTATCTATCATCTACCTACCTACTGTTCCATGCACAACTCTCGGATCAAAACTTCCGACTCAAAAATCTTTTATTTTATGAATAAATCAAACTCTTTATTGATATAAGCACACATAAGTTGGCCTTCTCCAGGTCCCGTCGACTAAACAATGTCATTTGGCGGGTACCAGGGGAAGAGCCTTCTCTGTGGTGGCCCTGACCCTCTGGAACCAGCTCCCTCCTGAGATTAGAACTGCCCCCACCCTCCTTGCCTTCCGTAAACTCCTTAAAACCCACCTCTGCCGTCAGGCATGGGGGAACTGAAATATCTTCCCCAGGCCTATACTGTTTATGTATGGTAAGTTGTGTGCATGTTTTTTTAAAATTATGGGCTTTTAGCTTTCTAATTATTGAATTTGTATTATATATTGTTTTCTGTTGCTGTTGTGAGCCGCCCCGAGTCTGCGGAGAGGGGTGGCATACAAATTTTAATAATAATAATAATAATAATAATAATAATAATAATAATAATAATAATAATAATAACTAAAAGCAGAGTTTAAACAGCCAATGCCAAGAGAAAGGGAGTATTTTCTCTTTAAATGTCAACAATGTCCGGGAAAGGCACCGAACTTGGCCTAATCAGCATTCATAGATAACACAGTCCATTTATCATTTAAGCATATGAAATACTCATTGATTTGGCAGTAGATCCATGTCCAACTGGATCTGGAAATCTCATAGGATTTTAGCCCTACCATCTGTGGAATCTCTTATCTCAACCTATTTATTTATTTTATTTATTTATTTAGATTTGTATGCCGCCCCTCTCCGCAGACTCGGGGCGGCTCACAACAAAGTGAAAAACAATTTATAACAAATCTAAATTTCTACTAAAAACATTTTAAAAACCCCATTTTCTAAACACACATACATACACACATACCATTCATAAATTGTATATGCCCGGGGGAGATGTCTCAGTTCCCCCATGCCTGACGACACAGGTGGGTCTTAAGGAGCTTACGAAAGGCAAGGAGAGTAGGGGCAGTTCTAATCTCCGGGGGGAGTTGGTTCCAGAGGGTCGGTGCCGCCACAGAGAAGGCTCTTCCCCTGGGGCCCACCAACCGACATTGTTTAGTTGACGGGACCCGGAGAAGGCCCACTCTGTGAACTTCATGTGATGATGGGGAATAGCCAACACACACAGAGGTTCCTGTACACAATTGCAATTATTTGTATTTGTATTTATTAGATTTGTATGCCGCCCCTCTCCGAAGACTCGGGGCGGATAACAACAATAAGAAATACAATGTAAACAAATCTAATATTAAAACAATCTAAACAACCCCAATTTAAAGAACCACTCATACATACAAGCATACCATGTATAAATTCTATAAGCCTAGGGGGAAGGGAAATTTCAATTCCCCCATGCCTGACGACAGAGGTGGGTTTTAGGGAGCTTGCAAAAGGCAAGGAGGGTGGGGGGAACTCTGATATCTGGGGGGAGCTGGTTCCAGAGGGTCGGGGCCGCCACAGAGAAGGCTCTTCTCCTGGGTCCCACCAAACAACATTGCTTAGTCGACGGGACCCGGAGAAGGCCAACTCTGTGGGACCTAACCAGTCGCTGGGATTCGTGCGGCAGAAGGCAGTCCCGGAGATATTCTGGTCCGATGCCATGAAGGGCTTTATAGGTCATAACCAACACTTTGAATTGTGACCGAAAATTGATCGGCAACCAATGCAGACTGCGGAGTTTAGTTTATTTCATTCTTGTCATAGCACTTCCTCTGCTTGATCTTCCTCCCATGTCTGTAGCTGCGTCCCCATGAGATAAATGGAAATTGAGCATGGAAAGATTGATACCGCTGTTTAATACTGGCAGTTTGTGATATGATTTAATATCTTAACATTATATTTATTAAAGTGCAAATTAGATGTACTTTTCTGTTTTATCTAGACACAGAACTCTTGATGAAAACTCTGGCTCCAATGTTCACATTTGATGAGCGATGATCTGAAGCAGGTGTTGGGTTTACAAATCACATATCCTGTTTGCTATGTTGGTAATGCATCCAAAGTAAAGTAGAATGGATCAGCATGCTTAGCCCAAGTACTGAATATTTGTGTTTCATTCATAAGAAATCACACCACACTTGCTGTACAAACTCGCAAAGTCCATATGACATTGCTCAAATGAACCATTTGAGAAATGTATTTATTTAAAACAAACATTTTGACTGTAGAGCTTTTCCATGGAAATTAAGCAATAGTTTTATCAGTAGAACTTTACTTACTTATATTTATTAGCATACAATGTAAAGCAGTGGTCCCCAACGTTTTTTCCACCAGGGACCAGTTTCAGCAAGGCAATTTTTCTATGGCCCGGTGGGGGCGGAAAGGGGTGTGGTTGGGGGCGGGAGTAAGCATGGGGGTGCTGGTCCTTCCCGCCCCTCTTTCCCGCCATCGCCCTGTGGCCGGCAGAATCTGCCTCCCAAACCCTCTTGCCCGGCGGCAGGTGAAGCGCTGGAGGGAGGGGGTCAGGCCGGCCCTCCTGCCTCCCCCCCCAGCCAAAAACGCAAAGGCGTGCCACGGCAGAAGCCAAAAGAGGCTTGAGCCTCCCGGTCCTTCCCGCCCCTCTGTCCTGTCCATCGCCCTGTGGTCGGCAGAACCTGCCTCCCGAGGCCTCTTTCCCAGCGGGAGATGAAGCACTGGAGGGAGGGGGCGGCGGCAGGAGGACTGGCAGCTGCTGACTCCACGGACCGGTGCAACATGCCCCACGGCCCGGTACTGGTCCGCGGCCCGGTGGTTGGGGACCCCTGATGTAAAGGATATATTTAATATTACCAATCATTTATTTATTTATTTATTTATTTGTTTGTTTGTTTGTTTGTTTGTTTGTTTGTTTGTTTGTTTGTTTGTTTGTTTGTTTGTTTGTTTGTTTGTTTGTTTATTTATTTATTTATTTATTTGTCAAACAATTATAGGGTGATAATTTGTACATATAAAACATTAGATAAGTAATGATAAAAAGTAGACAATAGGACAGGGATGGTAGGCACAATGGTGTGCTTATGCTCGCCCCTTATTATTATTATTTCCTATAATAATGTGTGTTCAGTTAAAAGTACTATGTACAATTGTGATCCAGAAGGATCCAATGGGATGGCAAAGAATAGAATAGAATTCTTTATAACCCAAATAAGGAATTTGTCTTTGGTGCATATTCTCTCAGTGTACATAAAAGAAAAGATACATTTGTCAATAATCTTGAGGTACAACACTTAATGATTATAATAGGGTACAAATAAGCCATCAGAAAACAATCAATATTAATATAAATCATAAGGATACAAGCAACAAGTTACTGTCATACAGTCATAAGTGTGAGAAGATGGGTGATAGGAATGATGAGAAGACTAATAGTAATAGTAATGCAGGCTTAGTGAACAGTTTGAAAGAGTATAAACACCATGAAACACCATGTATAAAACAGTGGTGTTTTGTACACGACATATGCAAAACAAGGTTATGGCTATGATAATGCAGTCATGATGGTCATCTTGACTTCTTTGACTCTAAAATCTGTGGACTCCCCTGTCCAGAACTGCAACATATTTTAAACTTTTATATCCTGGAACTGAGTACAGTGATACCTCGTCATACAAACTTTTCGAGATACAAACCCGGGGTTTAAGATTTTTTTGCCTCCTCTTCCAAACTATTTTCACCTTACAAACCCAAGCCGCCGCCACTAGGATGCCCCGCCTCTGGACTTCTGTTGCCAGCGAAGCGCCTGTTTTTGCACTACTGGGATATCCCTGAGGCTCCCCTCCATGGGAAACACCACCTCCAGACTTCTGTGTTTTTGCGATGCTGCAGAGGAATCCCAGCAGTGCAAAAACAGGCGCTTCGCTGGCAACGGAAGTCCGGAGGTGGGGTTTCTGAGCGAGGGGAGACTCAGCAAAATCGCAGCAGCACAAAAACATGGAAGTCCGGAGGTGGGGTTTCAAGGACTTCCGTGTTTTTGCGATGCTGCAATTTCGCTGAGGCTCCCCTCGCTGGGAAAACCTACCTCCGGACCTCCGTTGCCAGCGAAGCACCTGTTTTTGCACTGCTGGGTTTCCCCTGCTGGGATTCCCCTGCAGCATCACAAAAACACAGAAGTCCGGAGATGGAGTTTCCCAAGGAGGGGAGCCTCAGGGGAATCCCAGCAGTGCAAAAACGGGCACTTCGGCTGGCAAAAGGGGTGAGTTTTGGGCTTGCACGTATTAATCACTTTTCCATTGATTCCTATGGGAAACATTGTTTCGTTTTACAAACTTTTCACCTTACAAACCTCGTCCTGGAACCAATTAGGTTCTTAAGACGAGGTATCACTGTATTACATATATATAGAATGCTAC
The DNA here is from genome assembly GCF_031021105.1 of Erythrolamprus reginae. Taxonomy (NCBI): domain Eukaryota; kingdom Metazoa; phylum Chordata; class Lepidosauria; order Squamata; family Dipsadidae; genus Erythrolamprus; species Erythrolamprus reginae. The sequence continues at coordinate 23,239,219 of NC_091952.1, read as the reverse complement.
TTCCTATTCCAACTAATGTATTTCTGGAAGTTCATGCAGCAAACCTGGAATGCTCAGATTGGTACACTCCAGAAATAAATGGGAGATTCCAGGAGTAAAAGCCATTTTGTTGCCCGTCCATTCTATTTTGAACATTCCTTAAGTTAGATAATGCCAATTGAGTTTCAATTAAAAATAATAGTTTCTCTTGGAATCTTAATACTATATACTGTATGTTGCTTTCCAAGATGTGTTTGAATGCAAGTGTCAATTGCTTTTCAACATACTGCATGTAATGAGGGTCACAAAAGAGAACTTCAAATGTAATCCTAATATTTTAAGCTTTTTAACTGATGCAGAATTCCTTTTATCCAAATATTAGTTGATTACTATTTTGGTACAATATGAGGATCACCAAGTGTCACTCTCACTTTCCAGTGTTTGATAAGCGTCTACTATCCTGTATGATTAACAAAGCCCTTACTTCATCAAACTACTGAGGTATTTGTTCCTTTTTAACTTCAGATCAGTTTGATGGATCATCCCTCTTAATTCTGGGGGCTTCTGTAAGTGGTTGATAGTGAAACTCTTTGTTTTGCTTTAATCTTATTTTAATATATAATGCCTGTCACTTTTTATCATTTGAGGTTTTAACAATAACAAAAATGCTTCAGTATTAAACCACTGTCCCAGAAATAGTTATTTATTCATCAAAGTAATGTGAAAAGAGTTCAGTAAGATTCCTCATTTTTAAATTAAGACCTTTAAATTTTTACATGGGAAAACCATACAACAGGGTGACGATGACACATGCTAGGGAATATTAATGTTCATTCCACTGAAAAACAACAGCGGTGAGATTGCTGATGTAAGACAAAAGGTTTGTTGCCTCCTTTTTTTCAAAAGTTATTGTATCTGTTGAATCCTTGCTAGAATGAAGGACTGCAATTTTGGAATAAGTAACGGTTCTTTATTGAACAGGAGGTAACGGTTTACAGAACTAAAACAAGAAAACATGGCCATGCCTGGTAGCTATATATATACCGAGCTGCCAGGCTGAGCCAACCAATCACCTTGCAGTATTTTCCCGCCCAAGGAATATGGGGCGGGTACAAGGCCTAACTGTCCTCTGGACACAACAGTATCAACATATGCTGAATCTCTATTTTTCATGAGGAGAGTTCTTCTTCTGGGTCCCAACCAAATTGTTCTGTCCTAGTGCTGGCCCCAATAATCTAACTTAAGTCTAACTTAAGGAGAGGCAAAGTTGGCTCTTTTATGACTTGAAGACTTCAACTCCCAGAATTCTTGGGCCAATGATGATAGCTCAGGAATTCTGGGAATTGAAGTCCGTATGTCATAGAAGAGCCAACTTTGCCTACCCCTGGTCCAGGGGTGGGCTACTGCCCGGATGGGGGGGGAAAGCAGTGGGGTAGTGAAAATGGAGCACCAGTTTGCAGGTACCACCCTCCTCTCTTTTTTCTTTTTTCTTTCTTTCTTTCTTTCTTTCTTTCTTTCTTTCTTTCTTTCTTTCTTCTCTCTTCTTCTTTTCTTTCCTCCCTCTTTCCTTCTCTATCCCACCTCCAATCACCTTTTCTTTCCACGTTATTCTTGGACTATTAAATGCTACATCTATAAGATTACCTAAATAAGAATATTGAATACAAAATATTTACATATAGACAAATATCTGGAATGTATATACAATAATATATATAAGCCGCTGTATAAAAATACTGTTTACCCCCTCCCCCTCCCATTTCTCTTTTTTGTATTCCCATCCCCCTTTTCCCTGTTTTCTTTTTTTTTAATAACCTAATAAAGTATATTTTTTTAAAAAAAGAAAAAAGAAAAGAAAATGGAGCTCCACCCCAGAGCACCCATTTTGCACTGAAAGAGATGGAAAGAAAATGCAGGGTGTCCTGCATAAGCCACACCCACAGCGTGGTAGTAAAAATGTTTGTAGTCCTTCACTGCCGTGGTCTAACTAATAAAAGGATTTAATATTGACAGAAATCCCAATATTGTAAAAGTCTTTTAAGAGTCTTTTCCAAAAGAGAAGCAAATCTAGAAAAAAAACCCAGTCCATGGAGTATGTTTGTCCCAGGCTTAGAGGGACAGGAGATTGAGCCTTAGCTCAGTCATAAATTGATCACTGCTGTCTTTAAATTTGCGTTAAATAAGAGACCTAATATCAGTACAACCTGTTTGTTATGCATCCCATTAGGTTTACATACCACCTGTGTCTGTTTAGACACATTATAAAGCATAGAAGAAGATGAAAGATGCAAGGCAGTTGCTTAAAATTAAATTTTTAAAAGTGACTTTTTAAATGGTAGAAACCCATGCCTTGACAGAGGAACAGAAACAAAATCAAATGAAGTGTTTTTAATACTTTTTCAGGAGCATGGGGGAACTGCTAAACGAATGACAGAGATGGAAAATAATCAAAGAAATGTACAATTTGGAGCCGGAGTCCTTAATTGCCAAGGCTCAGCCTGAAGGAAGGGGAAGATAATGTGTGTGCTATGATCTGAATAACTTGGCATTTCAAGAGAGATGGTTAGCCTCCACCAACACAGGTTGCTTCAATAGTCTGTCAGTTGTGGGTTTTGTGGAAAACAGCAAAAGGATGCTAGTATGGACCTGCCTGTTGTACTGGTGAAGTGTCCAGGGGTGGGCAGCAGGCATGAAGGGCTGGAACACAGTTCTACTGGTGGAAATGAAGATACGTGTGCAGCTCCAGCTGATCGGCAGCTGTCACTTTCTGGATTACTGGTCTTGGCTTGGCTCTCCTTTTTTTCCCTACTGCTGCTGCTGCTGCACTCTTTCCTGTTTTCCTCTTTCCTCCTTCCTGGCCTTGGATGACCTTCCCTCTCTCCTGCCCAGCTCCCCTCCAGCCTCCCATGGCCACCTCCTGCCTGAGGTGCAAGCAGAAGGCGAGGGTGGAAGCAGCGCTGGCAGCATTTATGCTTCTGGCAGCACCCATTCACCTAACTACCCAGTCTGAGGTGAGGGGAGCGACCCAGGAAGGAGAGCGTGGGAAACGCGAAGCTAATTGTCACCACAGCGAGCGATACTGATAAGGTTGTAAGTTGAGGAAGTTAACAGTTCACTTGAACAATGATGATTGTTCAAGCCACGTCCATCTGATCACATGGCTGGCAAGCCATACCTACCCGGTCATATGACCATTAAGCCACACCCACAAAATAAGGCACACCCACAGTGTGACAGTAAAGGTTTTGGCTGCCCATTACTGGGTATGTCTAGGGTTCCTCATTAGAGTTCCATTAGCTCTAAAGCAGGCCTGCCATCAGGCCTGCTGATGAAAGCCCAGACACACACTGGGCAGGTCACGTTGCCAGGATGCCAGAGCATCACATCCCCAAACAGCTCCTCTGTGGTGAGCTGTCTCAAGGAAAGTGATCGCACGGGAGACAAAGGAAGTGATACAAAGACAAGGCAGGGGTGGGTTCTAACTTACCTCACTGCAGATTCGCTTCCTCCCATGCCATGTGGCGGTACCGCATGGCCACGCATGAGCTTTGCACATGTGTGCATGCACAGTGCCGAACAATTTGGGGGGGGATTAAAAAGCCAAAAATAAAATGGCGATGCATGTGCCGGAAATTTGGCTTCTGCGCATGCTCACAAGAAAAATAAAATGAAAAAATAATCCAAAAAAATTAAAAGTGCCCATGGACCAGCAGTGACAGAACCGGCTCTTGTGACATCATCATGACATTACCAGCAGGTTGCTACCAGTTCAGCCGAACCGGTCCGAACCAGGAGAACCGCACACTTGGTTAAAAGCCTTCTTCAAGTGACTGGATATCGACACCACCTTCTGAAAAATCCTAGCACAAGTTCAACTGACATGGTGCACACTGATCCACCAAGGCTGCCAGTTGGCAGAGCAACCATAGCACAAGAGAAATGAGCACTCTGCAAACCCAGAGCTTTAAATGCTAGAATAGAATAGAATTGAATGGAATGGAATGAAAGGGAAGAGAGGGGAGGGGAGGGGAGGGAAGAGATTAATTACTAGTGTAATTAAAACTAGTAGTAATAGTAGTGCAGACTTAATAAATAGTTTAACAGTGTTGAGGGAATTATTTGTTGAGGGAATTATTTGTTTAGCAGAGTGATGGCTTTCGGGAAACATCTATTCTTGTGTCTAGTTGTCTTCATGTATGACATTTTGAGGGTAGGAAGTGCCTGACATGTGGCAGAACATTTTGTGCCCATAAAGGTCTTACAAGCCATCCGTGGACAACCTGCTAAATGTCAAGGTCCTCTTCGAACACGATGGATGTACATCATCAGAACTTCTGAAACCAAGGATTCAAAAGGATTGTATGGGGATTCAAAACAAGTCTAGATGGCAACTCCATGACTTATGCCCTACCACTTTTTAATATGCATTATGCAGGGATGTTATTCACTTACGTTCACTACTGGTTCGCAAAGGTGAGCACCACCTCTTCACATGCACATAGACCCCCAACTAACCTCAGATTGTGCCTCCTAGTTCTAGTGTTCACTTTCCTATTAAAAACACTTCTCTCCTGAACCTTATTTAACCCTTTAACATATTTAAATGTTTCGATCATGTCCCCCCTTTTCCTTCTGTCCTCCAGACTATACAGATTGAGTTCATTAAGTCTTTCCTGATAAGTTTTATGCTTAAGACCTTCCACCATTCTTGTAGCCTGTCTTTGGACCCGTTCAATTTTGTCAATATCTTTTTGTAGGTGAAGTCTCCAGAACTGAACCCAGTATTCCAAATGTGGTCTCACCAGCGTTCTATACAGCGTGATCACAATCTCCCTCTTCCTGTAACAGTCTCTTGCCAGCCTTTTTCTCTTTTGTAACAGCTTCCGCCTTTTATTTTATTTTATTTACAGTAGACATCACATTTATATAGCTGCCCATCTCACCAAATATGTTTATAGGCAGCACACAATGGATGGATAAAAACCATGGATTAAATGTAAAAATCATTTTTAAAAGTAAGCTATAGGAAAGATATTTTAGGCCCTCTACTTTCTTCCTCCCAGGAAATTACTCAGGATGTATTTAATTTCTTTGATTAGATTTATATTCACCCTTTTCTACAAAATACTCAAGGCACCATCCATGGGGAACTCCTTTCAATTTAAATAGCAAAAATAGCAACTTTATGAGACATATGAAGTGGGATTTGGGACTAGCTCCAGTATTCATGCATCCAATCAGCTTTATTTATTTATTTATTTATTATTAGGGTTGGAAGGGACCTTGCAGGTCATCTAGTCCAAACCCCTCTGGGTGCAGGAGATCCTACATCACTCTAGTCCAATAGCAGTCCAATCTTTTCTTGAAGGTCACTAGTGTTGGAATGTTAACCACCTCTATGGGCAAGCCGCTCCACTGGTTGATCGCTCTCACAGTCAGAACATTTCTCCTTATTTCCAGGTTGAATCTCTCTTTGGACAGTTTGCAAACGTTCCTTGTCTGGTTTATTTATTTATTCATTTTATGTATTTATTTTGTCCAATACACAATGAGGGTTTTAGTGGGTATATATCTATATACACATAGTAAAATACATGAAGAAGGTTATAGAGGAGATACTCATAGTAAAATATATCTAAGAAATAATAGAAAAGAAGGTATAGTAATAGAACATAACAATGAAAGAATAGAAGAAGACATATAGGAATAGAAGAAAGGTATAGGAGACATAAGAGAGCAATAGGACAGGGGACGGAAGGCACTCTAGTGCACTTGTACTCACCCCTTACTGACCTCTTAGGAATCTGGATAGGTCAACCATAGATAATCTAAGGGTAAAGTGTTGGGGGTTTGGGGATGACACTATGGAGTCCGGTAATGAGTTCCATGCTTCGACAACTTGGTTACTGAAGTCATATTTTTTACAGTCATGTTTGGAGCGGTTAATATTAAGTTTAAATCTGTTGTGTGCTCTTGTGTCGTTGTGGTTGAAGCTGAAGTAGTCGCCGACAGGCACGACGTTGGAGCATATGATCTTGTGAGCAATACTTAGATCTTGTTTAAGGCGTCTTAGTTCTAAACTTTCTAGGCCCAGGATTGAAAGTCTATTCTCGTAGGGTATTCTATTTCGAGTGGAGGAGAGAAGGGCTCTTCTGGTGAAGTATCTTTGGACATTTTCAAGGGTTTTAATGTCTGAGATACAATATGGGTTCCAAACAGATGAGCTGCATTCGAGGATAGGTCTGGCAAAAGTTTTGTAATCTCTGGTAAGTAGTGTGAGATTGCCAAAGCAGAAGCTACGTAGGATTAGGTTTACAACTCTTCTCTGGTGCTTTTGAAAATAATGTCTTCCCCTCCTCCCTGTGGCAGCCTCTCAAGTATTTGCAGACTGCTATCATGTTCCCCTCCCCTCTGGACAGTAATGGGCTACCAAAATTTTCACTACCAAACTGTGGTCGTGGCTTATGCATTTTGTTTCAATATCTTTCAGTGCAAATTGGGTGTCCTGGGGTGGAGCTCCATTTTTGCTACCCCACTTTGTTCCCTCCTTTCCAGGCAGTATCCCACCCCTGATTATCTACTATATAAGTAGTATGTACACACATACATGCACAGCTCTTCTAAAATTATACACATTCTACCTCATTTACTGTGATAGAAAAAACATACCCAGAGCCCAGAAGGAAAAAAAATAAAATAAAAACTTTACTACTGGTATTGACCGTACCCATAGGAGCCCACCACTGCCCCCGGATCTCCTCTTTGCTAGACTATCCATGCCCAATTCCTGCTTTCCTCGTACATTTTAGTTTCTAGTCCCTTTATCATTCTGGTTACTCTCATCTGCACTTTTTCTAGCGTATCAATGTCTTTTTTGTAGTGTGGGGAAGAATCTTCACCGATTCTTCACCAATGGGCGAACCAGCAATAGTGACCTGCAGGTGGGCCATCCCACACATCCCAGTGCTATGCCACCCTATTTAGGCACATTTTGAAGCTGCACACATGTGAGTGAACCATATGCACAGAAGGCCACTTGCATGCATGGAAGGGGAGCGTGCAAGCGAAGTGAGAGAGAATGCATGTGCGCTCATATTCGCAAACTGGTAGGGAAAGTAAGTGACCTCTGACTGGTTCCATGTCACTAGTAAGAACAGATAGAATAGATAGATAGAATTCTTTATTTGCCAAGTGTGACTGGACACACAAGGATTTTGTCTTGGTGCAGATGCTCCCAATGTACATAAAAGAAAATATACTTTTGTCAAGAATCATGAGGTACAACTCTTAATGATTGTCATAGGGATCAAATAACGGAGAGGGGAGGCATACAAATCTAATAAATACTACTACTACTACTACTACTACTACTACTACTCATCATCATCATCATCATCATCATTATCATCATCTTGGAGTTCTTGGAGAAGATTGAAGGCAAAGTGGATAAGGAAAAGACCTGGTCATGGCTTACAAGTGAAACATTCAAAAAGCAGACAGAAGGACTAATACTGGCGGCACAAGAACAGGCCATTAGAACAAATGCTGTCAAAGCCAGAATTGAAAAATCAACAGATGATCCAAAGTGCAGACTCTGTAAAGAAACAGATGAAACAATCGATCACATACTCAGCTGCTGCAAAAATATTGCCCAGACTGACTACAAGCATAGACATGATGCTGTGGCACAGATGATCCACTGGAACTTGTGCCGGAACTACCATTTACCAGTGGCAAAGAACTGGTGGGATCATAAGCCCGAAAAAGTGGTCGAAAATGAGCAAGCAAAACTACTGTGGGACTTCCGACTTCAGACTGACTGAATTCTGAAGCATAACACACCAGACATCCTGATTGTGGAGAAAAAGAAAATATGGATCATCGACATCGCAATCCCAGGGGACAGCAGAATTGGGGAGAAGCAGCTAGAGAAATTAGTGAAATACGAAGATCTAAAAATCGAGCTGCAACGACTCTGGCATAAGCCAGTGAAAGTGGTCCCAGTGGTGCTTGGCACGCTGGGCACAGTACCAAAGGATCTGAGCGGACATTTGAAAACCATTGGAATTGACAAAATCTACATCTGTCAATTGCAAAAGGCCACTTTACTGGGATCGTCAAACACAGTCCTAGGTGCTTGGGAAGCGCCCAACTGGTGATGAAATATGAAATCCAGCATAGTGATCCAGTTGCTGTGTTGTATTGACATAATAATAATAATAATAATAATAATAATAATAATAATAATAATAATATAAATGAAGAAACAATCAATATTAATAAAAATATTAAGGAAATTAGCAACAAGTTACAGTCATACAGTCATAAGTGGGAGGAAATGCGTAATAGGAATTATGAGAAAAAACTAGTAGTGATAGTAGTGCAGACTTAGTAAATATTTTGACAGTGTTGAAGGAATTATTTGTTTAGCAGAGTAATGGCGTTCGGGAAAAATGTTCTTATGTCTAGTTGTCTTCGTGTGCAGTATTCTATAGCAACATTTTGAGGGTATGAATTGAAACAGTTTATGTCCAGGATGTGAGGGGTCAGTAAATATTTTTACAGTCCTGTCCTTTTTTTTTACTAGTGCAGTATACAGGTCCTCAATGGAAGACAGGTTTGCAACAATTGTTTTTTCTGCAGTTTCTACGAGTTACAATGGACTTGGTCCTATTGTGCATTACCTGGCTCAAACTTCTAAAAAGAGCCCAGGATATTTCGATTAGCATTACAGAGGCAATTTTTACCGAGCCATATCTGGTGTTTTGATTTTTAGTTTGAGGTCCATAAGACCTGAGGAGGTTTTTGAATTGATGGTGTTTTCCAACTTTTGTATGTAACACTTACAGAAAGTTATTAAAATCAGGCAACTGGGGACAAGCAAGCTGTTGTAGCCATTCATCTGTGCTGTGTTACACAGGATGAGGCCATCAACAGACCCTGTTAAAACCTTTGTTTTTCCAAGTGTTAATAGCAGCCATTTTTTTGTGTTATTATTTTATTCAATACAGCAATCCTATTACTGGTAGCACTGGAATATAATCAAGTACTACCTGCAGGATAAGTCAAAAGATAAATTAAGCTGGGATTTAAATCCCCACCAAACATAGAATCAAAGAAATATTATATCAGTGTTTTTGTTGAGACTTAGCCTTACATTTATTTTCTTCCCCCACACACTTTGTAAGCGCTTCCCTAGAATATACATTATTTGCTTTGGTGGAGAATATTTGTAGCTTGGAATTGAAACGCTGGGATCTTTGGTTTGCGATGTTTGCTTTCTTCACTAGGCATCTGAAATAAAACTGAGAAGAAGCAGCAAATTGGAGGCATTCATGCTAAATACAGTATTATTTAGCAAGTGATCTCTTCCTTGTTACCTACAAGTCTCTTGAAATCCCAAACCAGGGTTCTTAAGACACTTGATCATTCTTTAGTATCTTTTATCATTCTCATTTTGATATTTAAAACTGTATCTTCTTAGAAGTACAGTGATCCCTCGATTTGCGCGTTCTCGATTAGCGCGAAACGCTGCAACGCGGTTTTTCAAAAAATATTAATTAAAAAATAAGTCCGCGTTTTTTTTCCTACCCCACGGTTTTTCCCGCCCGATGACGTCATACTGATTGCTGATTGGCCAAAATCTCGACCAATCGTTGCAAACGCAAAAAAAAGCTTTGCAACTGTTGGAACTTGTTCAGACTTGTTGGAAGATGCCTCCTAAACGTTGCACACGGAGTGGAGGCGGCGATGCTAAAAAGACCAGGAGGATGCTCACAATTAAAGAGAAGGAGGGAAGGAAGGAGGGAGGGAGAGAAGGGAAGGAGGGAGGGTTGCCATTGCCATTGCCGCCAGCGCTGCCCCAAGAAAGCCGGTGAGAGGAAGGAAGGAGGGAAGGAGGGAGGGAGAGAAGGGAAGGAGGGAAGGAGGGAGGGTTGCCATTGCCATTGCCGCCAGCGCTGCCCTGTGGGTAGCGGCGAGGAGCCCGGAAAAATCACCATTGCATTGCCAGCCTCCGAACTTGCGTCGCTCCACCTTCTGCGCATGTGCGGCCATGGAACAAAGGGCGCGCATGCGCAGATGGTGTTTTACTTCCGCATCCAGTATAACGCAGAAATCGGTTAGCGCGGGAGGTCTTGGAACGTAACCCCCGCGCTAACCGAGGGATCACTGTAATAAACTCCTTAGCTGTTCAATCTTCCTACTGAATATTCCTAGTGAAACTGAAGGTTTTTCTACTTAAATTTTGATTGCTGGTGAACTCTATTTCTGAAAAAAAATCTCTGTAAATTTCAATAGGAGAGATAGTAAATAAAAAAGCCAACACAATCCTAAGCTGCATCAACAGGGGAATACACTCCAAGACCAGGGAAGACTTAATACCACTCTACTACGCCCTGGAGTACTGTATTCAGTTCTGGTCACCACACTTCAAAAGAGACATTGAAACTCTGGAGAAGGTGCAAAAAAGAGCAACCAAGATGATTAAGGGATTGGAAACCAAGACTTACGAAGAGAGACTGAGGGAACTGGGCATGGATAGCCTAGAGAAAAGGAGGGTCAGAGCAGACATGATAGCAGTCTACAAGTATACGAGGGGATGTCACAGAGAGGAGGGGATCACTTTATTCTTCAGGGCACCAGAGGGCCAGACGAGGAACAACGGCTGGAAGCTGACCAAGGAGAGATTCAACATGAAGATAAGGAGGAACTTCCTGACGGTCAGAGCGATCAACCAATGGAACAACCTACCAGCGGACGTTGTGAACTCCAACACTCTGGACATTTTAAAGAGAAGATTGAACTGCCACTTGACTGGTGTACTATAGGGTTCCTGCTTGGGCAGGGGGTTGAACTCGATGGCCTTCATGGTCCCTTTCAACTCTAACAATAAATAAATAAATAAATAAGAGAAAAGAACTTTGGAGAAAACAAGTGTATTGGACAGGGCAACATTTCTATCCCACACAATGGAATTCTGACTGTGAAGATTTTAAACCTCCGCACTGAGATTGAAATACAGTGATTAATGTAGATTTTTATTTGTTCATGCATGCACAAGGTTGGTTAGTGTTTCTAATTTGGGCAAGATTTAGAAATGTTTCCCATGAAAGTTCAGGTCCTGGTACTGTCACTTCCAGTTAAAAAGATCAGGTAAAAGCTTTTGAGAAGTTCAGCATGTTATATAGGATCCAGAGGTTGACTGTAGCTAGCTTGGACATCTTAATCATTTTAGGAATTCATTCAGTAGTAGGTTGTACATCCCGTTGTTACTGATTCGCTCAAATGTGCATGCACGGGATGCTTTGCACATGTGCAGAAGCATCCCAGATGGGTGGGCAGAGCCTCCCACTGCCACTGGTACCGGTTCACCGAACTGGGCTAAACTGGGAGCAACCCACCGCTGGATTGGTTCCTCCCATAAGTTACCATTAAATGGTGTAGCACTCCTCCCAAAAGGGCTTCAAGAGTCCAGATCCCTCTGTCTCTTTGCCAAAGATAACCTGGTGTGACTCTCTGCTCTCAGTGGCTGGCCTGACATATCTCACTCTGTCCCTTGCCCATCAGCCTGCTCTGGTCACTTGGCTAGACACCTCCACCCGCCCAGTTTCAACCCGTAATGGATGCATGATTCACACTTAACAACTGCAGTGATTCACTTAGCAACTCTGGTGAAAAGATCATAACATGAGACAAAACTTGTTTATGGACCCCTCACATCCTGGACATCAATTGTTTTAACTCCTACCTTCAGAGGGCAGTGAAAATATTTACTGACCCCTTGCATCCTGGACATAAGCTGTTTCAACTCCTACCTACAATCATTAAATGTTGTACTCCATGATTCTTGACAAATTTATCTCTTTCCTTTATGTTCATTGAGAGCATATCCACCAAAGAAAAATTTATTGTGTGTACAATCACACTTGGCCAATAAATAATTCTATTCTCTTCTGTTCTCTTCTGTTCTCTTCTGTTCTCTTCTCTTCTGTTCTCTTCTGTTCTCTTCTGTTCTCTTCTGTTCTCTTCTGTTCTGTTCTGTTCTCTTCTCTTCTATTCTATTCTACTATTCTATTCTATTCTATTCTATTCTTACCCTAAAATGTTGCCATACAGTACTGCACACCAAGACAACTCGACACAAGAACAGTTTTTCCCCCAGCAGCGCTGTGCTCCCAAAGGCCGTGACTCACTTGGAACACCATCCCCATGTCGAGAGATGCTTGTGGCATGGGAGAGAACAGAACAGGCCATGCAGCTGGAGCTCAGGGCCGCCTGGCCTCCTCCCCACACCGCATGCTATCTTCTCGGCAAGGGAAAAGCCATTGCAAAAGGCAGCAGGGGGCAGAGCACTTGGGCCACTCGCAGTGGAGCCACCGCTCATGGCAAGGCGGGCAGAGGGCAGGCAAATGGGCAGCGCATGCGGCGGGGGTAACTTACCTTTTCGCTTTCCAGCTTTTTTGCTTCTGCACATTCGCAGAAGCAAAAAAAGCCAGAAATTGCACATCTTCACACAAGATTCAGCTTCTGTGCATGTGCAGAAGCTGAATCCTGCACTGTGTGTATGCACGCATGCACGCACACTCCTGGTCCCATTCCGGTGGCACTGGGAAAGATGGCCCGTCGCTGTCCTCCAACCATTTCTCGACTTCCAGTGGGCCCAGTAGGCCCATTTTTCACCCTCCCAGGGCTCTGGGGAGGATAAAAATGCCCTCCTAGAGCCTGTGCATGAGCTGAAAATCAGCTGGCCGGTGCGCACCTGTATGCTGGAGGTGAGCTATGGAAACGGCTTGCATGCCATCAGATATGTCTCTGGTGCAACTAGTGGCACACGTGCCATACGCTCACCATCACAGCTCTATAATATTAACTATCCTATGAGAGCCACAAAATCATGCTCTGATTATGCATAGCTTCTGAAAAGGTGACTGAATTTGGGAAGTTTTTGAATTGAAATGTTTTCAACTAACAAGGTTATTTCCTTGTAATATGTAGAGGAAATACAGTCAGCAGAGCAACCATTTTTCTAAGGGCAATCACCAATATTCTATCCTCTGCTTCAAGATGCTGTGGGTATAACCAGCCATCTGGTATGTTTAATCCCCAGGAAGCTCTAATTTTTCAGGATTTATATTCCTCAGTATTCCCTAAATATCAATTCTGCATTTCAGTTTGCTTATTTATTCCACTGTTCCTGCATAGATTCTGATTATTTTTATATAGTGATTCACTCTAAATGTGCATACTTAAGACTGCAGTATTTATCTTCTTAAAAAGAAAAAAACATCATTCCCACGGTAGTTCAGATGGTGAAATTAGAAGGGAATAAGAGTTTTTGAGGCACAGGTTGGATTGTTCTACTCATTTTTCACCTGCTGCTGCTGCTGGTGGTGGTAGATTTCATTTTGACAATAATAACAACAGGAATAATAATAATAGGACAAAGTAATAGAAAATGAAGACGCTAAAATGCTCTGAGACTTTAGAATTCAAACAGAGAGGCACCAGCCACACAATACCCCAACAATTGCGCTGGAAACAGAGTAAGAACACGGAGACAAAGCTAGATTTAAAATTGGGTCACTTTATTAATTAACATAAATTAATTAATTAAACCATTAATCAATTAAAACCATAACTGGGACTTGCAGAGGTCACTAAAATTTTCAGGGTGGAAATGGTGTCATAAAACCTTCCTTGGCAACTATGGGTGTAGCTGCTTGCTGATCCAGGTGAAGGGACCATGCCCTCACCTAGATCTAAGCCATGCTATGCATGTGGGGAAGCTCATCATCCAATCCCTGGCTGGGAATTGGCTGGGGTGAGACCCAGGGGCACCGCCTCCCCAATTGCTCAGGCCAGTGGTGACACCATGAGCTCTTGGAGAAAGTCTGCCCCTCATCTCCAAAGAGGCCCAAAGGAGAACACACAGTTGCTAATCACCTCCCAATTTTCACCCCTAACCTGCCAACCCAAGTGTTTGGAAACTTCAGATCGTGCAGAATGCAGCTGCGAGAGCAATCATGGGCTTCCCTAGGTATGCCCATGTTACACTAACACTCCACAGTCTGCATTGGTTGCCGATCAGTTTCCGGTCACAATTCAAAGTGTTGCTTATGACCTATAAATCCCTTCATGGCATCGGACCAGAATATCTCCGGGACCACCTTCTGCCACATGAATCCCAGTGATCGATTAGGTCCCACAGAGTTGGGCTTCTCTGGGTCCTGTCGACTAAACAATGCCGTTTGACAGGACCCAGGGGAAGAGCCTTCTCTGTGGTGGCCCTGACCCTCTGGAACCAGCTCCCCCCGGAGATTAGAACTGCCCCCACCCTCCTTGCCTTTCGTAAACTCCTTAAAACCCACCTCTGCCATCAGGCATGGGGAAATTGAAACATCTCCTCTAGGCCTATACAATTTATGCATGGTATGTTTGTGTGTATGTTTGCTTTTAATAATGGGGTTTTGGGTGTTTTTTCTTAAATTATTAGATTTGTTGTCCATTGTTTTATTATTGCTGTGAGCCGCCCTGAGTCTACGGAGAGGGGCGGCATACAAATCTAATACATAAAATAAATACAATAAAATAAAAACCCAGTGACCACAGGGAAGCCAATTAACCAAATTCAGACAAAACCCACGAAGCACACCATAACCAAACCATCCTGTTCCACAGTGTGGAATAGGCAAAAAAACAGTCACAACTAAGGTGCTGTGACCGCCAAAAATTCCTATTGAGCCCCCTATTCTATTCCTGCACCATGCATGCCTAAACTGTTATACAATTAATACATTAAAACCAGTGGTTCTCAACCTGTGGTTCACAGACCATTGGGGAGCTACAATGTCATCACAGTTCTGTTGGTGCCAGTCACGAGCGCCACCATTTTTGGGGGGGGGAGGGGTTTAAGTGAATTTTTCCGTGTTTGGATGGCTTCTGTTCATTCTCTGCTTTGAGAAAAGTCCTCTTGACCACCCCTGGGTTAATACTGACCTTTATTTCTTTGCCCGAAGCACAGCTGATCAGCTCCTCAGCTGTGTTTTGGGCTGAATCCACCTGTTGACCATACACAGAAGTGAAATTGTACAAAGGGATGTGTGAAACATCACAACATGAACCGGTGTCAAAAGTAAGTGGAACCCACCCCTTTGAGGCCATGGTCTGTGGCCACAAAAGGTATTTAAAAGGAATCTGCGGTGAAGAAAAGATTGAGAACTACTGCATTATACAATATGAGTGAAAGCAGATACTGCCTGTAATGGATCATTTTACTAGTTACTGCAGTAATAAGTGCATGTTTTAAAAATTTATATCGCTGATCTTTTTTATAGCGCTGCACAAATTTCATCCAACTTCTTTCTCACAACTTTACTGGATCAAGCTTTTAGACAAATAAAATAAGAAAATCAGACTGGAATGTTTTTTCAGTATAAAATTTTTATTTTATTTTATTTATTTTATTTATTTTATACTGAATAATGCACTTGGGGAAAAGGAACCCTCAACTGCATTGGCAGTTCTGTGTTAGCAAAAACTTCAGAAGAGAAGGATTTAGGGGTAGTGATTTCTGACAGTCTCAAAATGGGTGAACAGTGCAGTCAGGTGGTAGGGAAAGCAAGTAGGATGCTTGGCTGCATAGCTAGAGGTATAACAAGCAGGAAGAAGGAGATTATGATCCCGCTATATAGAGTGCTGGTGAGACCACAATTGGAATACCGTGTTCAGTTCTGGAGACCTCACCTACAAAAAGATAATGACAAAATTGAACGGGTCCAAAGACGGGCTACAAGAATGGTGGATGAAGTAGACCCAAAGACAGGGTTTTGAGCAATCGGTACTTTTATTCAGCTCAGAGAACAAGTGACAGCTCAGCAAGGTAAAGTGACAATTCAGCGAGTACCGACTGGCTCTGCCTGGAGAAACCGCTTCTTTTATACTTTTGCGGTTCCCGCCAAAGCTAGAGCCGGCCGCGTCTGAGCCAATCAGGAGCGACTTCCTGCTTGGGCTCAGACAGCGCTGGAAAGAGGAACAAACTATTTACAGAGTTACAAGGTAGCCATTTCAGGATACAACACCCCTCCCCTCATAGTTGGACTCATCCATCAAGAAAGCCATGTGACGAAGTCGTCCAATCGGTGAGGTCTCCGAGGCTCTCGCGCTGACCTGCGCAGTTCAATTTCTCCTTCGCCACTGACTGTGGAGGATGGCTCGCCGCTGTTCTCCTGGTGCGGCGGACTTGGCCTGGCAGGCCCAACGAAGGCCTCGGAGGACGAGGATGGCTCGGCGTCGCTGGATGGTTCCCCCTGGCCCGATAAGTCTCTTTGCGTGTTTCTTAGTTCGGGCAATGTACTAAAGTCTGTTGAAGGGGGAGAGTCCATGTCAGCGGTTTGTGGCAATCGATTTTCAGCTCGTTTCCGAATGTGGTCTATGTGTCGTTTCCACAAACGACCATCTTCTAGTTTAACAACATAAGTCTTGGGTGCGTTTTGCTTAACAATAATTCCCTTCATCCAATTTACATTTCCATCAAAACATTTTACATATACATTTTGTCCCAAATACATTTCTCTTTCTGGTTTCATACACATTTGGTTATTATTAACACAGAACCTTGGATTTAACCTGTCTAATGGTGACCTCAACTTCCTTCCCATCAATAACTCTGCAGGGCTTACATGTGTGTGCGAGTTAGGGGTAATGTGCTGGGTTAGTAAGAATTGGTCCAAGTTTTGTTGCACATCCCCAGGGCCTGACCTGTGCAATGCCTCCTTTGCCACCCGTACGTAACGTTCTGCCAATCCGTTAGCCCAGGGCGAGTAAGGCGAGATGAGGGCATGCCTGACCCCTAGGCCATCTAGGAATAATTCGAATTGCCTGGCTGTTAGCTGTGGCCCATTGTCAGACACTAAGAGATCAGGGCAACCATGGGATGCAAACAGTCTGCTCAATACCTTGATAGTGGCACTTGTGGTTATGTTGTTCATTGCTATTATTTCCAACCATTTGGAGAAGGCATCAACCAC
The DNA here is from genome assembly GCF_031021105.1 of Erythrolamprus reginae. Taxonomy (NCBI): domain Eukaryota; kingdom Metazoa; phylum Chordata; class Lepidosauria; order Squamata; family Dipsadidae; genus Erythrolamprus; species Erythrolamprus reginae. The sequence goes on along the minus strand of NC_091952.1, from coordinate 23,222,213 downwards.
TATTAAAAAATACTGAGACCCCACTGGGCCAGCAAAATCAATGTGGATCCTAGACCAAGGACCAGCAGGCTGTTCCCACTCAGCCGGAGTTGTTTTGGGGGGACTGGGCCTTGACTCTTGGCACGGGTCACACTTTGAAACCCAACTTTCAATATCAGCATCTAGCCCTGGCCACCATAAATGCCCCCTTGCTAGGCTCTTCATCCTGACAATCCCAGGATGGCCCACGTGTAACATTTTGAGTACCTTTTCCCTTAGGCGTTTGGGGATGATCACTCTATCCCCCCACAGCAAACAACCTTTTACATACGATAATTCAAGCCTTTTGTTTTTAAAATCACACAATTCAGGTTTAACAATATCATTTTGCCATCCCTTTAGAACACAGTTCACCACTTGTTTAAGGATTTGATCTTGCTGCGTGTGTGCAGCTACCTCTTTTGCTGTGGTTAGTGGGTTTTCCTCGAGTTCTATCATTAGCACATCTGTGGAAGGAACAGGGTCTTCCACTAAGTCTGCTATGGGGCATCTGCTGAGGCCGTCTGCATGATTGATTTCCTTCCCCCCCTTGTGGGTGAGCTCATACTGATACCCTGAGAGGAAAAGAGCCCATCTGATTAGTCTTGGAGACATAAAAGGTGGAGTGGGCTTGTTGGGGGCTAGCAGGCCTAGTAGGGGTTTGTGGTCAGTGACTAGCTCAAAGCTTCTTCCAAAAATGTAATTGTGAAACTTCTTCACCCCTGCCACTAATGCTAGAGCCTCCTTGTCTAACTGGCTATAATTCCTCTCTGTGCTGGTCATGGTTCTTGAGAAAAATGCTATTGGGGCCTCTGTCTTATTAGGTAGAACGTGAGCTAAGACTCCTCCTATGCCGTACGGTGAAGCGTCGCATGTGAGCCTAATGGGTAGTGAAGCACTATATTGGACTACTACACTTTTCGAAGTTAATAAATTTTTTATTTGAGAAAAAGCTTCACGTTCAGTTTTCCCCCATGTCCAGCGGGCTTCCTTCTGGAGTAAACGATGGAGAGGCTCTGCTACTGTTGCCTTCTGCTTTAAAAAAACGGAATAAAAATTAAGGAGGCCCAAAAATGCCTGCAACTCATTCTTATCTCGTGGCTCTGGGGCTTCTCTAATTGCTCTCAGCTTCTCTGTTGTGGGGTGGATACCTTCTTTATCTATTTTATACCCAAGGAATTCAATACTGTTAGTTCCCCAGACACATTTATCAGGCTTGATTCGTAACCCTTTGTCCTGTAGCCTCTTAAGTACTTCCCTTATTCTTTTGTTCACTTGTTCCTGGTTTTCCCCTGCAATTAAGATGTCGTCAAAATATGGAATTGCCCCATTTACCCCTGACAATAGGCGTTCCATGATGCTCTGGAATATTCCTGGGGCTATGCTTACCCCAAATTGTAACCTCGTGCATTTGAAAGCCCCCCTGTGCGTTACAATCGTTTGAGCGTTTGCTGTTTGTTCATCGACCGGAAGTTGCTGGTAAGCCTGCGCCAGGTCGATCTTTGCGAACCTTTTTCCCTCCCCCAGGGAGTGTAAGAGTTGTTGCACAACCGGGATGGGGTAGGGGTGGTGTTGGAGTGCCTTATTCAGGGTTGATTTGTAATCAGCGCAAACTCTTAAAGAGCCATCTGGCTTCAGGGGTGTCACTATGGGAGTTTCCCATGGCCCCTGTTCCACAGGGACCAAAATACCTTGACTAATGAGTTTGTCCAGCTGTATGTCTAGCTTGGGGAGAAGCGGAAGGGGGACCCTGCGAGGTTTCAGTCTAACCGGTGGGACCTTGGGGTCAATAGAGAAAGATATAGGGGGTCCCTTATACAATCCCAAGGTGGGGCTGAACACTTCAGGGAACTCTTTCACAAAGTTAGGCATATTATCACAGTTTACATTACACACACCCGAAATTTCGATCCCCAACGGTTCCATCCACGCTAGACCCAGCAGGGAGTGTTTGGCCCCCGTCACAATAAGCATGGGAAGGGTACATTTAACATTCTTAAATGCAATAGGTACATTTGCTGTTCCCAGGACCGAGATTACCCCCCCTTGGAAGTCTCTGATCACCAAAGAGGTTTGAGTTAGGTCAGCCTTAGACACATTAGGCATATATAGTTTAAATTTTTCCCAGGGCATGATGGTATATCTCGAGCCCGTATCCAGCTCCATTGAGCAAGGCTGGTTATTTAGTAACAATGAGATAACAATTTTAGCCCCCTTTTTGGTTGCCGTGTTATTCACGGAAAATTGAGAGTTACCTCTATTGTAGTCGCGGTTAGCGGTTGAGTAGTTCCTTTGACCCGAGTTGCGGAACGGTCTCCTTTCTCGCGATTGGGGGGGCTGGTTTTGAGGTCGCTGGTATTGTTGTGTGGCAAAAGTTTCTTCTGGTGCCGTTGCCCTGCATGCGATGGCGATGTGGCCTCTCCGGTTGCAACGGCGGCAAGTAGCGTCTCGGAAGGGGCATCGATGGCGCTGGTGATTTCCCCGGCAGCCCGCGCAGGGGGCTGGGTGATTAGCTCTAGGGTGTCTCGGCTGGTCTTGCAGGAGGAGGCAGTTGTCCCCGTTGCTAGTTGGCTGGCTGAGGTCGTCTGTTCCCACGGCGCTGGGAGACTCGGCGTCGATTTTGGCAATGGTTTCTCGCCTTCCGTGCTCTCTTAATTCTCTTGCCGCTGCGTCGGCTGCTTCCGCGGTCTGCGCCAATTTAATTACGGTTTGTAGAGTCGGCTCTTCTTCGGTGAGGAGTTTATTTCTCACTGTGTTGTTCTTCATGCCGAAAACCAAGGCGTCGGTGAGGTGAGCTTCCGGGTCTTTAAACTTGCATTGAGCAAGTACCGTTCGAAGCCGCGTTGTAAATTGGCTGATCGACTCGGTTTCTCTCTGAGCCATCATGTGGAATTGATGCCGGTAAACCATGGCTGGTCTGGTTGGTTTGAAATGGCTCGCTAGTTTCTGTTGAAGTACGTCCCACGCTGTGGTTCTTGCTTGTTCTGGTTCGGTGAGAGTTTGGGCAAGTCTACGGATCTCTGCGCCGCAGTAGTTGAGAAAAATAGCCCGTCTACGATCGGCTCCGGCGTCCTGCATTCCCGCCGCCTCGAGGAAGATCTCGAAGGTGGCCATGTACTCATCCCATGTCATTTTCTCGGGATCGAAGAGTTCCGGAGCTTGGCCGATCTGGATTTTGTCCATGTTGCACGCGAAGTTTCTTCCGTTCGTTCGTCGCCAGTGAAGTAGACCCAAAGACAGGGTTTTGAGCAATCGGTACTTTTATTCAGCTCAGAGAACAAGTGACAGCTCAGCAAGGTAAAGTGACAATTCAGCGAGTACCGACTGGCTCTGCCTGGAGAAACCGCTTCTTTTATACTTTTGCGGTTCCCGCCAAAGCTAGAGCCGGCCGCGTCTGAGCCAATCAGGAGCGACTTCCTGCTTGGGCTCAGACAGCGCTGGAAAGAGGAACAAACTATTTACAGAGTTACAAGGTAGCCATTTCAGGATACAACAGTGGAAGGTCTTAAGCATAAAACGTATCAGGAATGACTTAATGAACTCAATCTGTATAGTCTGGAGGACAGAAGGAAAAGGGGGGACATGATCGAAACATTTAAATATGTTAAAGGGTTAAATAAGGTTCAGGAGGGAAGTGTTTTTAATAGGAAAGTGAACACAAGAACAAGGGGACACAATCTGAAGTTAGTTGGGGGAAAGATCAAAAGCAACATGAGAAACTATTATTTTACTTCCAGCAGACGTGGTTGATAAATCCACAGTAACTGAATTTAAACATGCCTGGGATAAACATATATCCATCCTAAGATAAAATACAGAAAATACTATAAGGGCAGACTAGATGGATCATTAGGTCCTTTTCTGCCGTCAGTCTTTTTCTATGTTTCTATGTTTCTCCAACATAGAATAAAAACCGATACATTATTTCAAACACTACATCAATGCTTATTAATATCAAACATATACAGATTTTTTTCTTCTGCCGTCAGTCTTCTATGTTTCTATGTTTCTATGTTTCTACTTTCTTGTAGCCATTCAATAGAGGCTCCTGTGACTCTTTCTCTAAAGACTCTACAAACCCATACTATCTTATATATTCTTATACCTCTCATATACCTTTTCTCCATCCAATTATTAAAACATTATATTAACCTATATCCTAATCACTGCTCACTGATTACATATCTTAATATACTCTTACATATCTGTTAAACTGATTATTCCAATAACTCATTATCTTATTATGCATAATAACTGAAGAGATTATAAATAAGATGAGTTACAGCTAAAATACTAGAAAAAAGTTATACATAGAAACATAGAAACATAGAAGACTGAAAGCAGAAAAGGACCTCATGATCCATCTAGTCTGCCCTTATACTATTTTCTGTATTTTATCTTAGGATGGATATATGTTTATCCCAGGCATGTTTAAATTCAGTTACTGTGGATTTACCAACTACGTCTGCTGGAAGTTTGTTCCAAGCATCTACTACTCTTTCAGTAAAGTAATATTTTCTCACATTGCTTTTGATCTTTCCCCCAACTAACTTCAGATTGTGTTCCCTTGTTCTTGTGTTCACTTTCCTATTAAAAACACTTCCCTCCTGAACCTTATTTAACCCTTTAACATATTAAAATGTTTCGATCATGTCCCCCCTTTTCCTTCTGTCCTCCAGACTATACAGATTGAGTTCATTAAGTCTTTCCTGATACGTTTTATGCTTAAGACCTTCCACCATTCTTGTAGCCCGTCTTTGGACCCGTTCAATTTTGTCAATATCTTTTTGTAGGTGAGGTCTCCAGAACTGAACACAGTATTCCAAATGTGGTCTCACCAGCACTCTATATAGCGGGATCATAATCTCCCTCTTCCTGCTTGTTATACCTCTAGCTATGCAGCCAAGCATCCTACGTGCTTTCCCTACCACCTGACTGCACTGTTCACCCATTTTGAGACTGTCAGAAATCACTACCCCTAAATCCTTCTCTTCTGAAGTTTTTGCTAACACAGAACTGCCAATACAGTACTCAGATTGAGGATTCCTTTTCCCCAAGTGCATTATTTTACATTTGGAAACATTAAACTTGTTTTGAAATATGTTTAAACTATTTCTTAAAAAAACAATTTTTGGGGTGTTACATCATTGCCAAGTGCTACCACCATTACTTATCTTCTCCATCTGGGTTCTACTATTTAAAACTCAATTATCTTATCATAATTTTACCAACATTAACTTATTATTAAAACATCAGAACAACAATCAAACTGGAATTTTTGTTTCCTCAGCTTCTCAATAGTCTTAGATTGGGAAGAAAACAATGAAACAATGAAGCTCACAGGCGCTGAAGTTGTAAACAATAATTCGTCCCAATGTAATATAAAGATACCAAGACAATCAGCCATGATTAAGTCTTTGACAAGATGACATTTTTGCAACAAGCATCTTGCCAGAATTTATTAGCATATTGGGCCTAACAAACTTTCCTCTCCTTTATGGTTGGCCTGGCTCAGCACTTCATTCTGTAGTTTGATGAACAGAATGTTTTGTACCATATCATGCGTGGAAGTACCCAGAGTAATAATTAGACTAATATTGTAAACCATAAAAGAATAAATGAAATGCAGTAATGTGCAGATATTGTTAAATAGAAATAGGAAACCTAAATAATTAATTCTTAAAACCACCCAGAGAGGACTATAACTTTACCATGCTTTGTGCACACAGTCATGGAAATTAGATTAAGTTGACAAGCTTATCTCAGATAGAAAAGGGATTCTTCAATGCCCTTATTTAATAGAACTTGCATGGGTTATAGAGTACTGTTTTATTACACCATCCTCAAAATTTGAGTGAAAAGCATTTTAAATCCAGTCCTCATTGAGCGATTTGATAGATCTTATATTTATTAAATGTATAATAGGAACAATGATGCTTTAAAAGTTAACAACTACCTAGTTTTCTTGACTTTTTCATCCAACCTCATAGAATTTACCTTATTTTTTAATTGCTTTTAGAGAGGCAGTTTGTTCTAGTGATGAAGTCACTAGGCTAAAAAGTGGTGAGTTCTAGTCCTGCCTTATGCACAAAGCCAGTGGGTGACCTTCAGACAGTCACTTTTTCTCAGACTTAAGAAGGAGGCAGAATATAAATAAATACACTTAAATACATATATTTATTTACTTGCTGTTTTGCTGCCCTCTGCTTCAATAGATTGTACTGAATTCAATAAAAGTGTGCCAAATTAAATAAAAAGAATCATATAAAAAGTAGTAACAGTCAAAAGTCTAAATAAGACAAGAACTTGAAAGTCAATCTTAAGCTGGTGCTAAATATCCAAATAATGTCACGAAAGAATCATTAGGAGAAAGAATAAACACACCAGGGCAGACTAGAGGGATCATGAGGTCTTTTTCTGCCGTCCCTCTTCTATGTTTCTATGTTTCTGATGACACAGATAAACCTCCAGGTGACCTTAACAACCTGCTAAAAATGCAAATGACCAGCTGTCTGCAAGGAGTATAATTTCTTCCATACCCCACCATCCAATCCGAGCTGAAGAAGCCATGGAATCCAGGAAGTGATCACCTTGGCGTCCTTAGCAACCTGCCGGTGACGTCAAAGCTCCACCCCCAGAATCTCTTCGTGGGAGGGATTCCCCGTTTGGGTTCGAGTTCGGGTTCGGTTCGGGTTCGTCCGAATTTTGCGTAAAGTTCATCCGAACTTGCCGAACCCGAACACCGTTGGGTTCGCCCATCACTAATTATGATGGATTGCAAAAAAAAAAAGTGGAAATCAGAGGGATCTAATTCGCCACGGCACACACAATAAATAGCAATACTGTATGTTCAATATATTGCAATCAACCACCAAAATAACACAGCCAATAAACCTAGTTTGGATGTGGACCTGGTAAATAAGATGGAAAGCATTCCAAATTTCCTACGCCGGCATTTCCAAAAAGGAGACAGTTCTTTTCTTATTAGGCTGACATTTTTGAGACGTCTGTGTGTTCGTGTAGGCACATATATGTATAATTGAATTCTGTCACCTAAGTAACACTTCTTTTACTACTTCCAAAATGGCTACTCAGCTGCTGGGTCAGACCAATTATTTTTTAAATCATTTGAATTTATCTATCCTTCCAACGTGTGGCAAGGAGAAACAAAGCCGCAACACCTCGTTCTCAGTCTGTTCTCAAACTCTTTTATGCAAGAACACATCTGTTTGCTCAATTAAAGATCCAATGACTACAATGCAACTGTATATCATTCGTATTACCTTTCTGTCACAGACACTTTATTCACAATTTTTTTGCCTCCAAAAGGTCTTTTTTTGCTTAGCTAGGTGCTTTATCCCAGCTTGGGTTTAATTTCACCCCCCCACTCCCACCCCCCAAGACTACAATATGCTTGAAGCTGAAATTTTCATGCCTTGCATATATCTCTCTATTGGAAACCTTCTATTTCTTTACTTTGCTGGAAGTATTATTTGTTTTCCTTCTTCCTTTACGGCCCTTTCATTCAACCTTATTTGTCAGATGCCGTCTTTCTAACGTCAGGAACGTCCTTGAAATATGAGGTCTTGAGAGTGTTTAAGTATCTCACCAATGGTTCTTTGTGGAATTCAGCATATTTTACAAAAATGAAATGTTACCCAATATGCTGAAGAAATATAGTTTAATGTAGCAAAGACCCCTAGAAACAGTCTGAAGAAAAGCTTTTATTGAAAGAGTAAAAATTCCATCTAGGTTTGAGTCTCAGCCCGGAAGGCATATGGAAACTTAATTTGTTGTTCTACACCTTTCTAATTTCAGTTGCTTTAAAAGAATATCCAACTCCCCTCTTTGTTTTGTATTGATTTCGTATATGGAGAGGCACAGAAGAAATATATTCTTGTTTGAAATCAAGAAAGTAACAGCAATTTCCCCTTCGAAAAATGTAACTTTATCAAAATGTAGAATCAACCCAGTTAACTACTGCCCTTAATGGGGAAAAGGCAGACATTGACAATTATGAGATGAAGTAATTCCATACAATAAAATATAATTTAGTGATATTTCTTTCCTACTCCTTAAAATAGCTTCTTGCCATACTCAATACTACAATGCTAAGTGCAAAGTTGGAAAATCTGCAGTTGTATTTCATATATATTATGTATGCATACCAACCTACATTTTCTAGCCAAAAATAAAGCATAGATTTCAAATTAGATATTTAAGCTGCACTGCAAAGGCTGGTTAGTAAAGCAATTGTGAAAAAGAAAAGAATGAGTATAAAATTAAATTACCCAAATCAAAATAAATACAACAGTAGGAAGCCTTTAGGGATTATAGCCAACTATCAATCAGGTGCAGCACCTAGAAAAAACTTCTTTTCAATGTATGCTATTATATTAGGCCTACACAAAATAGGTTTCCTAAAGAAAGAGATTCACAGACAATTAGAGTATCAAAATAGATATAACATTGTTGTTCTGTATATTGAAGCTAAAACTAAGGAGAAATTTTCTGTCAGTGAGAACAATTATTCAGTGGAACAGATTTCCTCCAGAGTCTGGGGAGGCTTCATCACTGGAAATTTTTAAGAAGAAATTGGGCAGCCATTTGTCCAGACTAGTATCTGGCCATAAGCAGGGAGCTGATTAGAAGCTCTCCAAAGTCCCTTCCAACTTTTTTTATTCTGTTATTCTGAGCAGATTCAGAATGATGGAGAACTAGCTCCTCTGATAGTCCCATCAGAAATCTTTTAGGTGTTACTTGTATCCCAAGGATAGTTTTCTTTGAAATACATCGAAATTGTTATAGAAATTTTGACCGTCAAAATGTCTTTGCCCGGAAAAATGGTGGGCAAAGAAACAATTAAACTGCATATTTCAAAAGGTCCTAGTGCTATCAGGAAATTTCTTTATATTATACAGTGGTACCTTGACATACAAGTTTAATTCGTTCCAGACCCGAGCTCGTAAGTAGATCAACTCGCATCTCGAACGAATGCCTTTAGACTTTGTTTTTCGCGCTGAGATAACTGTAAGCAAGGAGATTCTTGCGCCACCTAGTGGAAGCTCGGCTCATATCCCAAATTTGAACTTGGGTGTCGAACAGTCTCGGCTCGTAACTTGGAATACTCGCATGTGGAGCAGCTTGTATCTAGAGGTACTACTGTAAAATGTTGTGCATATCTATACCAGGGGTTTACAACCTTAAACACCCAAAGAGCCATTTGGACCCATTTCCCACAGAAAAGAAAACATTGGGAACCACAAAACCTGGGTGGGTATGGCCAACTAAATATCACTGACTTACTCCCACCCAGTCACACGACACCCCCCTAGCTACACCTACCCAGCTGGGCATTAGGGCAGAAAACTCCGGAAGCCACAAAACTCCTCAACACCCCCTCTCCCTCTTTCCATCCCTCTCTCTCTCCCCACCTCTCTCTCTCTCTCTCTCTTTGGTTGTGTGTGTATTTCCCACTCTCTCCCTCTCTACCTCCCCCCTCTGTGTGAGTCTATGTCTTTCTCCCCTTCTCTCCCCCCCCCCATCAAGCAGGCCACCACAAGGCACTCTCACAGTGCCTAGTGCAGCATAGTAAACTTTAACGTGCTTCACATTGGGGGAGATGGTGTTCCCTTCTCCTCCTGGAGCCCATTAAGACATGGAGCCACAATGGGAACCTGTTCCACTTGCTCCTAGCAACAGGATGTGGTTTACAGCTCCAAGCCCAAGGTGGCAGGAGGTAAGGGCTGCCTTGAGCCAAATGTAGCCCAAGGCAAATATAGGGCCATGCCTCTCCTTCACTAAGGCTCTTTCCATCACCTTGCTATGTCCCCTTTCCCCCAGCAGCTATTTCGCTGAGTGTGGTGGGTGCAAGCTCCATCCCCAAACAGCAGGAGGCAAAGTCTGTCTTGAGCATGAATGTTGCACGAAGGCATTTACAGGGCCACTTCAATCATGCACTAAGGCTTCAGTGACCTTAGCTTCAGCTCCTCTCACTCCTTCTTGTGACCCCTTGCTGGCTATGGTGAGACTGGGATGGTGCATGCAAGAAGGAACACTCTCCTCAAGCAAGCAGCTTGGTCCGGTGAAAGTGCAGAAAAGACACACCCAGGGTGAGTGAGCAATTGCTTTAGAAGGTTCTCCCCATTTGTATGCACCCTCCCGGCTCCACCACAGCCAGCCAGAGGATCGCAAGAGAAGAAGGAGGGGGAGCCAGGTTTCCGAGAGAGAAGAGACACAGAGACAGAGAGAGATAAAGATATACACATACACACACACATGCATGTACACACACACAAACACAAACACGGCTTTAATTGTAAAACATTATCCATGCAGTAAAAGTTCCCTGTGCATGTTTTAAAAGCCACAGCTGGGTGTTAAGGGTCCATCCCCCATTCTGTCATCCCGTCTTCTTGGATCCCATTCCCACCCCATCAGTCTTTGTGATAACAAGGATGGCATCAGTCGTGGCTGGGTCAGGCCAGAGTCTTAGAGCAGAGAGCAGGTTGCGCATCTCCCCAAGTGACCAAGGCCTGCCCAGCACTGACAAGGGCTGGAAAAAGCTCCAGCAAGAATGAGGTGCTGGCAGTAATGGGCAGCCAAAATTTTTACTGTCACACTATGAGTGTGGCTTATTTTGTGGGTGTGGCTTAATGCTCATGTGACTGGGTAGGAATGGCTTGCTCAAAGCCAGGAAGGAGGAAAGAGGAAAAAAGCAAGGAGCACAGATGCAGCAGCAGGGGAAAAAAGGAGACCCTAGCCAAAACCAGTAATCCAGGAAGTGACAGCCACCAATCAGCTGGAGCTGCGCACGCATCTTTATTTCCACTGGTGGAACTGTGTTCCACCCCATCCTGCTGGCTGCCCACCCCTGGGTGCTGGAGAATTAGCCCCAGTTGCTTCTCCATCCTCCGCTGTTGCCCTTACCTTCTCAAGCTTGGCAAGGAGTGACTGGGAGGGGAAGGTGGGGGCAGTCAGTGATGGGAATCACCTGAGAGGAAACTACAGCAGAGGGCCCAAAGAGCCACATGCGGCTATGGAGCTGCAAGTTGCAGATGCCTGATCTATACCATTGTTTGGGTTATCATGAAATACTGTATTGCTGTTTTATTTAAGAATATAGAGAATCAGCATATTCATAATTGGAATGTTATCTCTAAAATGTCAACATAGTCTCTTCCGACTGGCAACTATAATCCCAAACATCTGTCATATATTCTAAGTTATATCTGTAACAGGATTTAGGATTAGGACTTAAATATATCTAGTAACCATATTCTAAAAATATTAGGAGGAGAAGTAATAGATTAAACAGAAGAAGAGGGCCAATTTAAAATTTGAGATTGCGGATATTCCACTTGTGTACTGGGGAGACAAATGTAAGAAGAACTGACTAGGAAAATAAACATAGTAAAGTGAAAATGTGAGTTGAAAATAATTAATACAAAAGAAATAATTTGTTTTTCAGAGAGTTAATTTGAATAGGTAAAGATGAATACTGTGATAGAAAGAGAGAGAGAGAGAGAGAGAGAGAGAGGAGGAAGAGGAAGGGAGGGAAAGGGAGGGGAGAGAGGGAGATGGAGAGGGAGGGAGGGAGAGAGAGAGAGAAAGAGAGAGAGAGAGGAGGAAGAGGAAGGGAGGGAAAGGGAGGGGGAGAGGGAGGGAGAGGGAGGGAGAGACAGGAGGAAGAGGAAGGGAGGGAAAGGGAGGGGAGAGAGGGAGATGGAGAACGAGGGAGGGAGAGAGAGAGAGAAAGAGAGAGAGACAGGTGGAAGAGGAAGGGAGGGAAAGGGAGGGGAGAGAGGGAAAGGGAGAGGAAGGGAGAGAGAGAGAGAAAGAGAGAAAGAGAGAGAGAGAGAAGGTATCAGGCAGAATTTTATTTTGGATCTTGGGCCTGCCACACTTTATATTCTAGTATGCAGTATGCATTTTCTACTGTGGAAAAATGGGAAGGGGTATTGTAGGAGGTTGTTAGTATGTAGCCATAACAAATTCTTTCCAGAAAATCAAGGTCATCTGTTCTGTCTAGCACCAATCCCCAGTAATCAGATGCACACCAGAAATAACAAATAAAAGGATTCAATATGTACAACAATTTCAGTCTTTAAAGAGTCTTTTAAAAATCTCTTCAGAAAGAGAATTCAATTCTAGCAAAGTCTTATCAGTTGGCAAGATTCCCGGACGGACGACATAGACACAGCTATAATTACCAGGTGAGGCAAGATTTCAGAAATGTCATAGTCAAAAGTGAACTGGAAAACTGAAGCTCATTTGCAAAGGCAAGAATGCATTCTTTTAAAAGACAGACTGAATCCAAGAACCGTTACAAGATCTTTCCATGATGAACTGTGTTGTTCTCTGCAACAAGGCGGGATACGCCTCACCCTTAAATACTCATGAGTAATTCTCCTCTTAGCCAACCACTCATGTCTCCTAGATGCTCTGTGCACTCTGGCATACAGAAGAGGCTCCTCCTCTTCTCCCGAGTCACTCAGTACAGGAAATGCAAAGTCACTCCCCACAGGAAGTGCTGATTCACTCATCCCAGGAAGAACAGCAGGCCCTTGTTGTTGTTCTGACCCCTCATCTTCCTCACTGTCAATCTCAGGTGCCACGAACACAGGACACCTTCACTGCGCCTCTACAGTCTCTGTGTCGTCTGAGTCCATGACTATTTGTGCAGGAGCCTGAGTGAACCACAGCATCATCTTTTGTCTATGCATCTCTGCACTTGCACAGAAGGTGATGGGTGGATTTTGCCAGCATGGCAATAGAAGATTGGACAATGTGATGGATTTGTGGGTGTGGAGTCCCCCTTCTCTCCCTCCCCTTTCTCTCCCTCTCTCCCTCCTTCTGTCAGAGTTCCAAATAGTATTAAAAAATTAAAACAGAGTCCAAGACAAAGTATTCATCAAAGATCCAATTTATTAATAGCACCATTTATTTATTTATTTATTTATTTATTTATTTATTTATTCATTTATTTATTTATTTATTTGATTTGTATGCTGCCCCTCTCCACAGACTCGGGGCGGCTAACAACAATGATAAAAACAGCATGTAGAAATCCAATTAATAAAACAACTAAAAACCCTTATAATAAAACCAAACATACACACAAACATACCATGCATAACTTGTAATGGCCTAGGGGGAAGGAATATCTTAACTCCCCCATGCCTGGTGGTATAAATGAGTCTTGAGTAGTTTATGAAAGACAGGGATGGTGGGGACAGTTCTAATCTCCGGGGGGAGTTGGTTCCAGAGGGCCGGGGCCGCCACAGAAAAGGCTCCTCCCCTGGGGCTCATCAAATGACACTGTTTAGTCGACGGGACCTGGAGAAGGCCAACTCCGTGGGACCTTATTGGTCGCTGAGATTCGTGCGGTAGCAGGCGGTTCCAGAGGTAATCTGGTCCCATGCAATGTAGGGCTTTAAAGATCATGACCAACACTTTGAATTGTGGCCGGAAACTGATCGGCAGCCAATGCAAGCCACGGAGTGTTGAAGAAACGTGGGCGAATCTTGGAAGCCCCACGATGGCTCTCGCGGCTGCGTTCTGCATAATCTGAAGTTTCCGAACACTTTTCAAAGGTAGCCCCATGTAGAGAGCGTTGCAGTAATCGAACCTTGAGGTGATGAGGGCATGAGTGACTGTGAGCAATGACTCCCTGCCCAAATAGGGCCGCAACTGGTGCACCAGGCGAACCTGGGCAAACGCCCTCCTCGCCACAGCCGAAAGATGATGTTCCAATGTCAGCTGTGGATCGAGGAGGACGCCCAAGTTGCGAACTTTCTCTGAGGGGTTCAGTAGTTCCCCCCCACCAGGGTAATGGACGGACAGATGGAATTGTCCTTGGGAGGCAAGACCCACAGCCACTCCGTCTTGTCTGGGTTGAGTTTGAGTTTGTTGACACCCATCCAGGCCCCAACAGCCTCCAGGCACCGGCACATCACTTCCACTGCTTCGTTCACCATGTTGGTGAAATGTTGGTGAAATAGCGCCATCTAGGTGAAACCCAAATATGAAGTTCTCTGGGTTTCACCACCCAGTTGAAAGTTCAAGTTGTCAATATAGCCAGATTGCAGACTCCGCTTCCTATTCCACATCAAATGAAATATCCCAAATCCTAGATAGGTAGTTTTGTGTCAGGGTTCCAAGTATCAACCCCCCCCCCCCGCAACAGAAATAGCATTCCAAGGCAGGCATTCTCTTCAAAGTTCCAGTTTATGAGAGATATCATATTGGCACATCTGGGAAAATCCAAAGCTGAAAGGGCCCCGGGTTTTCTCCACCCAAAGAAAAGTCAAACTCCCTTTCTCTTCACCCACATGTCCATCACATGGGCCAATCAGGTCACTGTCCCAACTGGAGTTGTTTCCCAGCCATGCTTCTCCAGGTGCAGGCTGAACATTCTTGACTCCTATGGAAAAGAATATTGTTATGGCTATATATCTCACCTTATTTCTATCACGCCCTCTCTCATTTCCCACAGCATGCCCATCCACTAAATGTTCTGTCGGGCTCTCTGGTAGAATCCTCCCAAAAATTCACAGGTACAAAGTTCAGACACACACATGTTTGAAAATTCAAAACAATGTTCTTTATAATGAAAATTCACTTAAACTAAGCCCTTTTTTGGTATAGCAAAGAGCACTCATCTCCAAACAAACTGGTAATTTAGACAAGTCCCTTATCAGTTCTGTGATACTTAGCTTGCAGCTGTGAGGCAATTCAAAGTCCTTCTTTCACAAAGTGAAACACACTTTGCTCTGGTTTAGGTTCAAAGCAGGGAAAAATCAGCACACAAAAAGTCAAAGTCAGGAAAGCAGTCATGAAACATAACAATCAGATAATCCTCCACAATGGCCAAACCCACAGGCTGCTATTTATAGCAGCCTCACTAATTACCACAGCCCCACCCAACCACAGGTGGCCTCATTTTCGTTGATAATAATCTCTCAGTTGTTGTTGCCTATGCATCACTCTCCACATGCGTGGCTGTATCATTAACTCTTGTTCTGAATCCAAGAAGGAGCTAGATAATTGATCTCCTTCTGAGCTGTCTGCCACACTCTCCTCCTCTCTGTCAGTCATGTCTTCTTGGTCAGAGGAGCCTTCATCAGAAGATTCCACCAGGGGGCAAAACAGGCCTGCAGCATGTGGATGTCTCCCCCACATCCGCAGTCCTTGGGGCAGGAGCTGGGCCAGAACTAACCACAACACTAAATGTGGCAGCTCTGAAGATCCAAAGTAAAAGATGGCCTCCAGGGCTGACATTTTGATCTTTTTTGTAAGAAAGGAGTAGAAGTCCATGGGCAAAAGCTACACGAAGAACGGTGCATCCAGAGTTTTAACAGCTTCTGATTAATGCCAGAAATCGCTGAAAGCAGGAAAACCCACAAAATTGAAGAAGACCATTACTTCAGGGAGATTTCTATTTCTGAAAAAATATGTGACATGGAATTTGCAATAGCTTTTTAATGCCCGTTTTCTGTGTTGCGTTCAATTTCATTTTCTTTATCTCTCTGTATAAGAAATGAAATAGTGCACTTAATTTCAGACTTATTTTTACCTCAGATTATGTACACGAACATAGTATAGAAACATAGAAACATAGAAGACTGACAGCAGAAAAAGACCTCATGATCCATCTAGTCTGCCCTTATACTATTTCCTGTATTTTATCTTAGGATGGATATATGTTTATCCCAGGCATGTTTAAATTCAGTTACAGTGGATTTACCAACCACGTCTGCTGGAAGTTTGTTCCAAGCATCTACTACTCTTTCAGTAAAATAATATTTTCTCATGTTGCCTTTGATCATTCCCCCAACTAACTTCAGATTGTGTCCCCTTGTTCTTGTGTTCACTTTCCTATTAAAAACACTTCCCTCCTGAACCTTATTTAACCCTTTAACATATTTAAATGTTTTGATCATGTCCCCCCTTTCTCTTCTGTCCTCCAGACTATACAGATTGAGTTCATTAAGTCTTTCCTGATATGTTTTATGCTTAAGACCTTCCACCATTCTTGTAGCCCGTCTTTGGACCCGTTCAATTTTGTCAATATCTTTTTATAGGTGAGGTCTCCAGAACTGAACACAGTATTCCAAATGTGGTCTCACCAGCGCTCTATATAAGGGGATCACAATCTCCCTCTTCCTGCTTGTTTCACCTCTAGCTATGCAGCCAAGCATCCTACTTGCTTTTCCTACCGCCCGACCACACTGCTTACCCACTACCCGAACATAATGTAATGTAATGATTTGCATTTTTAAACTCTGAATTTGGAAAGAAGTCTCTTCTTTGGCAACAGACCATCATTATTTGGGGAAATCTTTAGTTATTGTCTTCCATATTGAGTTTTGGTACTTGAAAAGGGAGCTTATTTTTTTAAAAAAAGAAATTTCAATTTTTGTTTGTCTTTTT
This sequence comes from Erythrolamprus reginae, assembly GCF_031021105.1. Classification (NCBI taxonomy): domain Eukaryota; kingdom Metazoa; phylum Chordata; class Lepidosauria; order Squamata; family Dipsadidae; genus Erythrolamprus; species Erythrolamprus reginae. Next base: position 23,205,761 of record NC_091952.1, on the reverse strand, counting down.
GAGAGAGAGTTCAATAACCCAAGGATGGAGAGGAATCCAGGAGATATACATTTTTGAATTATTTTGGTCTTTATATTTTGACTTTTTAATTCCAGGAAGGTAGGGCAACATGTGAGGGCTTCATTCTTCTTCGTATTAGGGTGAAGGGGAGAAATATGAGGCAAACATTTGGAGGAAGATAATTTTTGGCAACTGGAATGTCATTCTGCTACTTGGTGCAGAAGGAAGGATCAAGTTATGAAGACAAAAAACATCTGGGAGACAAGTTTTCACTCTGCAGGCCTCGGTATTTGCTCTATTATTTTTGTTTTGTTTTGTTTTGCTAATGGTAATATACGGTAGTGAAAGAGTAAGTAAAAGAAGATAAACAGTGGCAAATTTTGCCTCTGCAGAAGAAGCTAAGATTATAACAAACTGCAGAATGAATCGGTCCGTCACTTGTAGGACCAAATAAAGACTGAGAACTTCCTTGAAAAGATGATCAGCAAGCAGAAACTCGTACACTTTTACCTCAAGATGCAAACAGATGATAGACTGGGAAAAATGATTATGCTTGGTAAGGTTGAGGGAGATAGAAAAAGAAGCAGACAATGGATAAGGTAAATAGATAGGGTCAAGGCGATTACAGGAATGTCTTTGGAAGAGCTGGAAGTTATTACTGGGGACAAATTGTGACCATTTATCCATGCTGACACCAGAAGTTGAATCCAACTTGATATCACCTAACTAACAGCCATTTGTGGCTTTCCTCCCAGGCAAAGTCATATAGTTATGAGCACACGGAAAAGGGAATCCTTTAATATCCTCCCAAGCTTTAAAAAATAAGAATCGATTCTCTTGTGTAGAGGCAAATTGGTTGTACAATATGCAGTCTGAATTGACTGTGCAATTTTATCAGAGGTTAAATGTTTATAAAATAAAAGAAAGACATGAACAGAGAAATTGTTCACCGCAGGGATTTCTTTTAGTACAATCATTTTGCTGAATAAATCAACATACATAGCAGGTCAGGACCCAATAATTTCTTACAAATTCCAATGGAGCAGCTTTCAAACTAAGATTTCTTTTAGAGTTGGCAGCCCTACCCAATTCTCCCTAGTCTTATGAAAATCCCTACCTTGGCAGATAAGAACTTTGGATTGAGCTTTAATGGGTCTGGACAACCTAATATATTGGTTGTACATATTCCAGCTTAGTTTTCAGGAGAAGATGTACGTAATACAGAACAATAGAGTTGGGAGAGATCTTGCAGGTCTCCTAATCCAAGCCCCTGCTCAAGCAGGAGTCTCTATACTAGTGATGGCAAACCTTTTGCGGTTTGTGTGGCAAAATTATCCTACGCAGCTTCTGCTCAGGCAACCTCACCCTACTCACAAGAGCCTACAAAACTTTTGCCACACCTAGCCTAGACTACTGCTCATCTGTCTGGAACCCATACCACATCTCAGACATCAACACTCTTGAAAATGTCCAAAGATATTTCACCAGAAGAGCACTTCACTCCTCCACTCGAAACAGAATATCCTACGAAAATAGACTAACAATCCTGGGCCTTGAAAGCCTAGAACTACGACGCCTAAAACACGATCTGAGCATTGCTCACAAGATCATATGCTGCAATGTCTTACCAGTCAATTACTACTTCAGCTTCAACCGCAATAACACAAGAGCACGTAACAGATTCAAACTTAATACGAACCACTCCAAACTTGACTGTAAAAAATATGATTTCAACAATCGAGTTATCGAAGCGTGGAACTCACTACCGGACTCAATTGTGTCAACCCCTAACCCCCAACACTTCTCCCTTAGACTCTCCACGATTGACCTCTCCAGGTTCCTAAGAGGCCAGTAAGGGGCGTACATAAGTGCACTGGTGTGCCTTTCGTCCCCTGTCCAATTGTCTTTCCTTTCTTTCACCTATCATATATATTCTCTTCCTTTCATATATCCTCTCCTCTAAGTTCACCTTCACCCTCTTTTTATATTATCACATGTCTATTTTCTTCCTATGTATTTATGTATTGGACAAATGAATAAATAAATAAAATAAAAAAGGAGGTGTGTGCTTGTGCTAGCCATGCATGCACACCCCTGCATAGCCCATGCACATGAGCACAAGCCACTCCATTCCCCATCCCTCACTGAAGCCTGGGATTGGGAAAAAACAGTCTAATGGACAAACCAGAAGTTCAGAAAAACAGATTTCCGTTTTGACCATTGGGCTGTTTTTCCTACTCCGGAGGCTTCAAAAAACTTCCCTGAAGCCTCTAGAGCAGCGGCCCCCAAACTACAGCCCATGGGCCACATGCGGCCCACTGAGGCCATTTATTCGGCCCGCCGGTGAGTGACAAGAGCACAGGGAAAAGAGAGAGAGAAAGAAAGAAAAGGGAAAGAGAGGGAGGGAAGGAGAAGTGGAGAGGAAGGAAGGAGGGAAGGAAGGAAGGAGAAATGGAGGGAACAAGGAAGGAAGGAAGAATGAAATGAATGGAGGGACAGAGGAAGGAAGGACTATTTTTTGGGGGGTAATTTTTTAAATTTTTTCTCTCAACATACATTCAAATAACACAGTGTACCATCTAAGTTTCCATGAATAAAATGCAGTATTTTGTTAGTAACTAATATCAATCATCAAAAAAGTTGCAAAAGTTTTTTTTCTAATTTTGTCATCCAGTTACATTCATTTTTAAAATTAAATTCCCTCCTTAATGTTCCTTCAAAAAGTGCAACACCAATTATATTTCTAACTTATTAACCATTATGCCAAAGTGCTTCCTTCTTTATACATTTTTCATAAGCCAAGAAAACCTTATATAGCCAATCAGATGTCAACAAAAGAAAATTAAAAACAAAACATAAACATATATGAATTTCAGACCTTCTCCCCCCTCTAAATAGTACATTCCCGTTTTGCTTTTTACTTTAAAACAAGGTATGTGCAGTGTGCATAGGGATTTGTTCATAGTTTGTTTTTATAGTCCGGCCCTCCAACAGTCCGAGGGACAGTGAACTGGCCCCCTGTGTAAAAAGTTTGGGGACCCCTGCTCTAGAGTGTAAAAACTGCACAACAGGCAAACCGGAGGTCCATTTATCTGAACTTCCGGTTTGTCCATTGGGCAGGTTTTTGCACTCCAGGGCTTCAAGGAAGCTTCTTGAAGCCTCCGTAGGGCAAAAGGGCCTTCCCTAAGGCCAAACATCAGCTGGCTATTGTGTGCATGCATGCTGGAGCCTGGTGTGCCCTCCAATATGGTTCCGCATGCCACCTGTGGCACATGTGCCATAACTTCGCCGTCAGGGCTCTATACCATTTCAGACAAGTGGCTGTTTTTTGGCTGATTTGGGGCCATTTTTCAGTCCTGTTTTTGGCTATTTTCAGCCAGGTTTGGGGGTTGATTCGGGACCATTTCCAGGCTATTGTTGAAACTGAAAATGGCGGGGGGGAAAGCTCCCAAAACAGCTGAGAAAACAACTGGGAAAACAGGCTGAAAAATGGTTGGAAAATGGTCCAGAAAACAAACCAAAAATGAGTGGGGGTGAGGCCTGCCATTGGTGGGATTTGCCAGTTTATCAAATTGTGCAGAATCTTAAGTACTGGTTTGCCCAAATCGGTATGAACTGGCAGCAGCCCATCTCTGATTCAATACTTCCCAAATATTCAACTTGACATGGCTGAAAACTCTCAGGCACAGCTCATCTAGATTAGAATCTGTGGCAGGTGTTTCAAACTAAGTCTTCTTCCTCCAACCTGCCCATTTTGAAGGATACTTGGTGATCCTAAATCCAAGTGGTTCACATGTTTTTATAGTCTTTTCTGGCTTGAGATCTATCTGCCCTCAATCTTTAGTTTGCAAACATACCCATCTACAAAGGCAACAAAAAGACATTGGCAAACTGGGATAGTGCAGAATTTCTTGAGAAATAAAGAGAAAATGGAGAATCGCCTCATTCAATTATCTTCTGGAAACTTTCAAATGATTGCGCCTACAAAGACAACCATTTTGTGACTAGGCAAGCACTCTAACAAAGCCATTTTATTGTTGTTGTTGTTGTTGTTATTATTATTATTGTTCTGTCTGGGTCCCCCCAGACGCCAACACCAACCAAAAAGAGTATCCAGACACACTGGTAAAAAGCAAAGGCAGTTTATATACTGGAAAGCAAACACAGGTAACAAAAACTGTTCTTACAGACAGGAACACTATGAAGCTTCACAGAGGTTTCACGAAGGCCAGGCAATAAAACAGGATTCTTGCTGGCAAAAACAACACTGGAGATAATAAAACCCACGCCTCCCCCAAGTCTTTCAGACTTCTAGGCCACAAGCCAAGATCAGAGACACCAAGAATCGAAGCAAGGTCACAGGACTCCCAGTTGATAACTCTCCACAAGACTGTAAGGGCGGGCCTGCCTTTTCAACCCTGCTGAGGGGAACCACACCCAAACCCAGCTGTTGCCAATTCAGGGATGGAAATACCTTTCTAATTGGTCCTTTCTTTGAGCTGCACGTCTCTGCCTCATGTCTATTATAGCCTGTGCGTCTTCATCCAATGAATCCAGGCTACTAGCTGGGGAGAGGCCCCCCCCCGGGGGTCTCAGGCTGCTCTCCCTCCTCCTCCTCCTGCCGTTCCTCTCCCCCATCTGCCTGGTCCTCCCCCTCCTGGTCACTGTCCTCCTCCTCTGGGCATGGATCCGGCAGAGCTCCAGCTGGTCCCTGAGGAGCCTCAGGCTGAATCACAAAATATTATTATTATTATTATTATTATTATTATTATTATTATTATTATTAATTAGATTTGTATGCAGACTCAGGGCAGCTCACAATAGTGATAAAAACAGTATACAATGACAAATCTAATATTAAAAGTCTAAAAAACCTCATTGTTTAAAAATCATACATACAACATACCATACATAAAACTACATAGGCAAGGGGACATATCTCAGTTCCCCCATGCCTGATGGCAGAGGTGGGTTTTAAGAAGTTTACGAAAGGCAAATCTCTGGGGGGAGCTGGTTCCAGAGGGTTGGGGCCGCCACAGAGAAGGCTCTTCCCCTGGGTCCCGGTAGCCAACATTGTTTAGTCGACAGGACCCCGAGAAGGCCAACTCTGTGGGACCTGAAGGAGCAGCAGAAGGCGGTCTCGCAGATATTCTGGTCCGGTGCCATGAAGGGCTTTATAGGTCATAACCAACACTTTGAATTGTGACCGGAAACTGTTATAATGCTCATGAGAAGTTATCAAAATGTTCAGTGTGCTCACCAGTTTAAAAAAAGGTTGCTTACCTTCTACAGAGCTTTCATAGATTTGAAAATCATAAAAAAAGGGAAATATGCTAGACATTTTTTTAAAAAGCGAAAAGCACACAAGGTTATGGAAAGAGTACAATTACAATGAACTGATTTCTCACTTTTGCAATGGGGAAGCTTCAGTCTTACTTCAACTATTTCTGCTGACATAATTAATTCTTTGTAAAGAAAATTATCGCAAAGTTGAAAAAAGGAGAAGATGTTTTAAAAATAATCTAATAGCGGGAAGAAACTGGGGATCTGTGAAGACAGATTAAGGTTTAATGTCACAACAGTTTATGGTATGAAGAGTGTGAGACCTTGCATGATTCTATTTAACAAGTGACATCCAACAGAGGAGGCAAGAACTGTAGGGCATTTTGACGTGAAAAATGTGGATTTGCTATATGAGTATTTATCCGAGCTCACAACTAGCAGGCAATGAGGCATGAAATGTATTGTCAAACATACAGGGTTCCAAATATAATGCATTACTTTAAGTTAAGCACTGCTTTTAGGAGACCTGGTGAGACTCTCGTTGAATGGCATGGACTCCTGCTTTTTCTGTTTCATCAGCTCTTTTAGCTCAGGCACTTTATAACACCAAGAAGAAAGTTGCAAAGAGAAAGTAATTAAGTTCTGCCAAAATCGTGAGGAGTCCACAACTGTTTCCCAGTGACAGTTTGCTCCTAAGTAAGGTAGCCAGTTTCTAAATCCATTTGAAGATGCCTGCTTATCATTGAGAATTAGGTAATAAATATCTATGAATGTGGGAATTCTACGTAACCAGAAGGAAAAAAAGAGGATCAAGCTTTGGAAATACTTTATAAAACAAACCCACTGTCCTACAGAATAATATGATTTAAGTTGTTTATATTTGTACTCATTCATTCATTCACTCACTCATTCAACCTGTACAATGTCTTTCTATTTCTATAAATATTCGTAGTAGGGAGATTTGTGTAACACACACCTCTCCCCCCTTAGTTTCAGTAGTTGGCAGTGCCTAACTGAGTTTCACTGGTTCCAAACAAACAAACAACCTAAAAAAAGGTTTTGCACTTGCTAATTTATTTTATTTATTTATTTATTTTGTCCAATACACAATACATATAGAAAAGAATAGACATGAGGTAATATAGGTATATGAGGACCCGGATTGTGGGGGCAATAGCCTAGCTCTGTTACAAAGTGCTATTGCTAACATGTTGTGAGCCGCCCTGAGTCTAAGGAGAAGGGCGGCATAAAAATCGAATAAATAAATATATATATATATATATAAAGAAAAATATAAAATAGAGGAAAAGATATATGAAAGGAAGACATTATATATGATATAATAGATAAAGGAAAGACAATTGGACAGGGGACGAAAGGCACACTAGTGCACTTATGTACGCCCCTTACTGACCTCTTAGGAACCTGGAGAGGTCAATTGTGGATAGTCTAAGGGGGAAATGTTGGGGGTTAGGGGTTGACACTATTGAGCCTGGTAATGAGTTCCACGCTTCGACAACTCGATTGTTAAAGTCATATTTTTTACAGTCAAGTTTGTAGCGGTTAATATTAAGTTTGAATCTGTTACGTGCTCTTGTGTTGTTGCGGTTGAAGCGGAAGTAGTCATTGACAGGTAGGACGTTGCAGCGTATGATCTTGTGGGCAATACTTAAATCGTGTTTTAGGCGTCGCAGTTCTAAGCTTTCTACACCCAGGATTATTAGTCTATTTTCGTAGGGTATTCTGTTTCTTGGATGGGAGACTACCAGGAAATACCAAATCTGTAGATTAGTCTGGGAAGTAAAAAAATAAAACATATTCTGTAAAATCCCTCATTGCCCCTGTGAGTACTACACATCTTTCTCAATCTTGTATTCTCCACCAGACGCCTGGGAGTTTGAGGGGTCTTCTCGGTGTCTTAGCTGCTTCTACCACTGCAGTCTTCTAGAGTCTGGTGTTGTTATTGGGATGAATTGGAGACATTCTCCCAGTTTATGAGTCATAGCATCCTTCCACCTGTTATGGCTGGTCCACGTCCTGCACAGCTGATCACAGATTTTGAGGATCGAGAGACGGATGGTATCCTAGGCCACTGTTCTTGACATTCGAGTCTAAGAGTGAAGAGGATGAGGATGAGCCCGTTAGAAGCAAGAGTGAGAAGAAGTATTAGCAGACAAGAGTATCTGAGGAGAAAAGCAGTCTGTACACTGACTTCTCTGGTGAGAAGTCAGTGTGATGGACAACATTCCCATAATAGCCAGATGTGAACTTCGGAGTCTAAAGAACATTTCTGCCTCAAGACAGCTTTAAAAGCCAGGCAATCTGCTTCTGAGAAGATGTTACAGAGAAGTGTGAGTTTGGTTGATTGACAGAATCATTCAAAGAGAATTTCTTAATGAGTTTTTGGATACTGGCCCAAGACTGTTCTTATCTGAGGGTCATTAGTCTGGGAACACTGCCAGAATGGACTAAAACTCCCTCTAAATATTATCCATTTTATACCTTCACATTTTTTAAACAATATATCTTATGCTATGCTGTCCATGGAGTGTGTGTGATCTTTAATTACTGCCAATGGCGCAGCAGGTAGAGTGCTGTACTGCAGGCCACTGAAGCTGACTGTAGATCTGTAGGTCAGCGGTTCAAATCTCATCACCTGCTCAAGGTTGACTCAGCCTTCCATCCTTCCGAGGTGGGTAAAATGAGGACCCGGGTTGTGGGGGCAATAGGCTGGCTCTGTTCAAAAGTGCTATTGCTAACATGTTGTAAGCCGCCCTGAGTCTAAGGAGAAGGGCGGCATAAAAAAAAATCAAATAAATAAAAAAATTTAAAAAATAAATAAAATCTAGACAGAACACCACCACTGGCACTACTTTGGTCCTTAACTTTCTACACCCTCTCTAGTTCCTCCTTCAGGCCCCAGTACTTCTCCAGCTCTAATTCCTTCCTTCTGATGTTGCTATCTCTTTGCACTAATATACTACTGACAACTCTCCAGTTCTTTTCTGTTTTTTGTCTACGGTACTACTACAATGTCTGGTTGATTGACCAATACTGACCATCACTCCGGACTTGGAAGACTCACAGGATTTTAACCCTCTTATTCTCCATGACCTTCTATGGAATCTCCCATCTGGACTTGGGAGGGTCTAGCCAGAGGTAGGACTAGACCTTCCCTTTATGACATGTGGACCTCAACTCCCAGAATTCCTAGCTCACATCAAAAAAGAGATCCTTATTTCCTATCCCATCTGCACATGTTTATGTCCACAATTCCAGGAACTTCTTGTGTCAGGTAGTGTACGCTGTTTTTGCTTTTTTCTTATATTCTACCACTATGTGTTGGACTGTCTCTGAGACTCTTTGCTCAGTTTACATCTTAGGGTTTGTAATATAGATAACTGCTTCTATTAGTCTGGTGCTTAGTACTTGTTTTTGTGCTGCTATGATCTATAACAGAACAGGATCAGGATCAGCAGTTTAACTTAAAAGACTACAATATTATACAATATCTCAGTGACCAATTAGGTCCCAAAGAGTTGGCCTTATCTGGGTTCCATCGACAAAACTGGGGAAGAGCCTTCTCTGTGGTGGCCCCGGCCCTCTGGAATCAACTCCCCCCGGAGATTAGGACTGCCTCCACCATCCTTGCATTCCATAAACTCCGGAAATTCCACCTATGTCACCAGGCATGGGGAAATTGATTTCCCTGACTGTCCTGCTTTATGTGTGATTATGATTGTATGATTGTTTTTAAATAAGGGTTTTTATAACTGTTTCTTTTTAACAGTTAGATTTGTACACTGTATTGGTGTTGGAAGCCGCTCCGAGTCTTCGGAGAGGGGTGGCATACAAATCTAATTAATAATAATGATAATGATGATGATGATGATGATGATGATGATGATAATGATAATAATAATAATAATAATAATTATTATTATTATTATTATTATTATGTATTCTTTCATCCTCTCTCAATCCACCGATCTTCCCTATCCAAAATGATGATGATAATAATAATAATAATAATAATAATAATAATAATAATAATAATAATAATAATAATAATTATTATTATTATTATTATTATTATTATTATCATCATCATTTTGAATAGGGAAGATCGGTGGATTGAGAGAGGATGAAATAATACATAATAATAATAATAATAATAATAATAATAATAATAATAATAATAATTATTATTATTATTATTATTATTATTATTATTATTATTATTATTATTATTATTATTATTATTATTATTATTATTATTATCATTTTGGATAGGGAAGATTGGTGGATTGAGAGAGGATGAAATAATACATAATAATAATAATAATAATAATAATAATAATAATAATAATAATAATAATAATTATTATTATTATTATTATTATTATTATTATTATTATTATTATTATTATTATTATTATTATCATCATCATCATCATCATCATCATCATCATCATTTTGGATAGGGAAGATCGGTGGATTGAGAGAGGATGAAATAATACATTTATGCCAAAGTGGAAATCTCTTCTCTTAGTTGACGTAGAAGCTTAGACTCAATTTGCCCTCATTTTTTATGCCGCTCTTTCATCAATCCACAGGAAGATTATGACCACTTCATAGGTTCACCAGGGAGACCACACTTAATGAGCCACATAGACTAAAGGGTTTAGGAGTTGGAACATTTACAACTCTCTGCCTACGCAGGTAAAGAGCCAATCCAAATTAGGTGAGAAATGAAATCTCCATGGAGGACATATATGGGGTCCCTCTCTAACCAACTTGCTTTGACTGAAGAAGCTACTTGGATAAGCAGCAAAATGTTTCAAACCAAACAAGAAAAGAAGTCCAGTTGTCATGACTCAACTTCCAGAAACATTACCTGATGACTGCAAATTTTCATCGACAATTATCTGTTTTCTCTAACATTCCCTAACTTCCCTTCAGAAACTCTCAGTGCTGGTGTGATGCAATGCTCCAGTAAATAAATAAATAAATTCTAAATTATGCATTATTCCTCTTTCATAAATAAAGGAGTTTTAAAAAAATTATTTTCCTGGGTAATTTGTCAGGAGACCTGCACTGACACAGTCTCTTTGATTGGTCAGCTGATTTCAGATCTGGGCAGATCTGGACAATTACATACAAGGCCTTCTACCTCTTATGTTAAAATCAAAGCTACAATTGCAGCAACCTTCATTTTCAGGAAGCCTGTATTTCAGTTGGCAAAGCCTGCATGGAAATTAATAATAGCTTTTCCATCTGCAAATAAAAGTGTGGCACTTTAAATTTTTGGCAGCAAAGTGGCATTTTGTCATTTAATCATTTCACATCATTACACTGCAATATGCAATGTAATGATATGACACTCTTAGATGACAAACACTGGGTACCTCCTGTACTGGAAGGAATAATGTAATAGGAAGGAAATTATATACTTAAGGCTGCCAGCGTTTCACTTCTACAAGTTGGATTAAGATATTGTATGAGAGCAGTTACAAGGAAGAAAAAAAGAAGAATTCACCTACAAATGACCTAGGTAGTCATTTAAAGTTAAATTCCAGCATGGTGATCAGGCCATTACCAAAACAAAGAACAGATGCAGGGGTGGGTTTTAACTTACCTTGCTGCCATTTCTCTTCCTCCCGTGCCAAGTGACTGCACCTCATGGGCACACGCAAGCACAGTGCCCCCAAAATCTTTTTTAAAAAAAAACAAAAAAAGGCTGAAAACAAGATGGCAAATCATATACAGTGCTGGGAACTTGACTTCTGCACATGCACAAAAGGAAAAAAAATAAAAAAAATATTTTATATAGAGCGCTGGTGAGACCACATTTGGAATACAGTGATCCCCTGAGTTTCGCGATCCCGATCATTGCGAATCGCTATATCGCGATTTTTCCACCCGATGACGTCACTCCCTTCCTTTCTCATCTTTCTTTCTCTCTCTCTTTCTCTATCTTGCTTCTTCCTCTCTCACACTCTCTTCCTCCCTCTCTCATCTCTTTCTTTCCTTCTCTCTCTTTCTCTATCTCTCCCCCTCTTGCTCTCGAGCGGCAAGCGAGCAGCCGGGCGGGCGAACGGGCAAGCGGCAAGCGAGCAGCCGGGCGGGCGGGTGACGGGCAAGCGGCAAGCGGCAAGCGATCTTGGGGTTTCCCCTTTGCCTGGGTGGCGGGAAGACCCAGGGAAGGTTCCTTCGGCCGCCCAACAGCTGATCTGCTCCACAGCGCGGCAGCAGCGAGGAGCCGAAGATGGGGTTTCCCCGTTGCCTGGGCAACGGGGAAACCCCATCTTCGGCTCCTCGCTGCTGCCGCGCTGTGGAGCAGATCAGCTATTGGGCGGCCGAAGGGTCTTCCCCGCCGCCCACACGCAAACTCCACCATCTGCGTATGTGCGGCCATGGAAAATGGGGCGCGCATGAGCAGATGGTGTTTTTACTTCCGTGCCACTACATCGCGAGTTATCGATTATCGCGAGGGGTCTTGGAACGGAACCCTCGCGACAATCGGGGGATCACTGTACTATGTTCAGTTCTGGAGACCTCACCTACAAAAAGATATTGACAAAATTGAACGGGTCCAAAGACGGGCTGCAAAAATGGTGGAAAGTCTTAAGTATAAAACGTATCAGGAAAGACTTAATGAACTCAATCTGTATAGTCTGGAGGACAGAAGGAAAAGGGGGGACATGATCGAAACATTTAAATATGTCAAAGGGTTAAATAAGGTTCAGGAGGGAAGTGTTTTTAATAGGAAAGTGAACACAAGAACAAGGGGACACAATCTGAAGTTAATTGGGGGAAAGATCAAAAGCAACATGAGAAAATATTATTTTACTGAAAGAGTATTAGATCCTTGGAACAAACTTCCAGCAGACGTGGTAGATAAATCCACAGTAACTGAATTTAAACATGCCTGGGATAAACATATATCCATATATCCATCCTAAGATAAAATACAGAAAATAGTATAAGGGCAGACTAGATGGACCAGGAGGTCTTTTTCTGCCATCAGACTTCTATGTTTCTATGTTTCTATGTTTAATTTTTTTTAAAAAAAAGTGGTGCTGCCTATGGACCGGCACTGACTGAACTGTGTGAGACATAAGAAGATAAGGACATAAGAAGAACCATGCTGAATTGGGCCAAAGCTATCAAGTCCAGCATTCTGTGCCCACCAATTGTACATGGGGATCTTGAGCAGAAAGAGAAGGCAAAACCCTCCCTTTCCATTGAACCCCAATAAAAAGTACTCAAGGGAATCTTGCCTGCCTCAAGCAACATAGAAGCGGCACTTGGACATCCGTTTCATTAACCACTGATACACTTGGCATCCATGAATATGTCTAATCCTGCCTTAAAGCTATGCAGGCTGACAGCTGTCATGACCTCTTCTGGAAGTGAATTCCATAAACCAATGATCCTCTGGCTGAAGAAATATTTTCCTTGATTTGTCCTCACTTTCTAACCTATGAGCTTTAGGGAGTGCCCCCTTGTCCTAGTATTGTGTCATAGAGAAAAGTTTTTTCTCTATCCACCTTTTCTATCCCATGCTTGATTTTATACACTTCGATCAAGTCACCTCTTAAACACCATCTTTCAAGGCTGTAGAGACCAAGGCATTGCAAACTTGGTTTCGTAAGGGAGGTGCTCCACTTCCTTGATCATACTTGTTGCCCCCCTTTTTGCACCTTTTCCAGTTCCATTATATCCATTAGACCTTGCATGATTCATGACATCACCAGTGGGTTGCTACTAGTTCAGGTGAAACAGTCCGAACTGGGATGAACCCATCTCTGGATAGATGGGAATTCTACCTTTCAAAGAAAAGGTATTTGCTTCTTGTCTTTTACCCAAAACAGGTAAGAGAAAGTGATTCAAGCACTGATAGCTATACAGGAAAGGGAAGGAAAGGGAAATTATACAAGAAAGGAAAGGGAAGGGGAGGATAGGCAATTTGGCCAAATGTGATTGTACACACAAGGAATTTGACTTATTTATTTATTTATTTACTTACTTACTTACTTACTTACTTACTTACTTACTTACTTACTTACTTACTTACTTACTTATTTATTTGATTTGTATGCCGCCCCTCTCCGCAGACTCGGGGCGGCTAACAACAATAAAAAAGACAATGTAAACAAATCTAATATTAAAAACAATCTAAAAATACCCCAATTTAAAGAACCAATCATACATACAAGCGTACCATGTATAAATTCTATAAGCCTAGGGGGAAGGGAAAATTTCAATTCCCCCATGCCTGACGACAGGGGTGGGTCTTAAGGAGCTTGCGAAAGGCAAGGAGGGTGGGGGCAACTCTGATATCTGGTGGGAGTTGGTTCCAGAGAGTCGGGGCCGCCACAGAGAAGGCTCTTCCCCTGGGTCCCGCCAGACAACATTGTTTAGTCGACGGGACCTGGAGAAGGCCAACTCTGTGGGACCTAACTGGTCGCTGGGATTCGTGCGGCAGAAGGCAGTCCCGGAGATATTCTGGTCCAATGCCATGCAGGATAAGGAAAAGGCTAGGCCTTTGGCTCTGTGAAGAAACTTTTGCCTTATTCTGCCTTTCTTTTCTTCTGGAGTTTCTCCTCCATACCCGAAATGAAGGTATTATTGTTCCTTGCTATCATTTTCCCATTGCTTCCTGATTGGTATTTGAAAATAAATCACCAAACAAAGAATCAAAAACGAGAGGAATGCCCATAAACTGCCATTTTTAGTACTCTCGCATTGGCCTGCTCAAGGATGGGTCAGGAGACTCATCAAAACATCATGGACTATGGCAGAGGAAAAGCCAACAGCTATGAGGAAGGGGCCATAATTGTTTTCCAAACAATTCTCCTCCTTAGTGACAGTCTAAACTCTGGCAGAAGATTCTGGAAGGATTCCAAGAGCCTGATCAAAGAAAACAAAACAAAATTACAAGTAGTGTTAAGATATTAATTTAGCACGAGGGTTTGCCACAAACATCAGCTGCTTTTCCCATTCATAAATGCAAGTCTTGGTTGAAGTTCTATTCTTTAAACAATTACTTTTGTTCAGAAATTTCTCCGCTGAACCAAGAATGTGTTTGGTGTGTTCCTTATGAACAAATTCTTGAAGTGACAACAAACGTCTGGCAGCCATGGAGATGGAATGGGAAGTCACAAGCAACCTGTTAATAACTTTTTTGATTATTGTTAAGGAACAAGTAGGTAACAGGAAATAGAATTCTACCCAGGGGGTAAGTGAAAAAATACTCACATATATTTAAAGTAGAACAACATAGGACTTGTTCACACATGAGATTGAAAACATTTTCCTTCCTTCCTTCCTTCCTTCCTTCCTTCCTTCCTTCCTTCCTTCCTTCCTTTCTTCCTTCCTCCCTCCCTCCCTCCCTCCTTCCCTTCCTCTTTTTTCATTATTTTTGCTACAATGAGGAAAACAACCATAGGGTCTATAATCTGGCTAGCTTGTTTGTTTGTTTGTTTGTTTGTTTGTTCGTTCGTTCGTTCCTTCCTTCCTTCCTTTCTTCATTCATTCATCCATTCATTCATTCATTCATTCATTCATTTATTTATTTATTTCATTTTTATGCCGCCCCTCTCCATAGACTCGGGGCGGCTCACAACAATAATAGAAAAAAACAATGTACAATGCAAATCTAATAATTAAAACTAAAAACCCATAATTTAAAAAACATGCACACAACATACCATACATAAACGATATAGGCCTAGGGAAGTTATCTCAGTTCCCCCATGCCTGATGGCAGAGGTGGGTTTTAAGGAGTTTACGAAAGGCCAGGATGGTGGGGGCAGTTCTAATCTCAGGGGGGAGCTGGTTCCAGAGTGTCGGTGCCACCACAGAGAAGGCTCTTCCCCTGGGACCCGCCAAACAACATTGTTTAGTCTGGAGGACAGAAGGAAAAGGGGGGACATGATCGAAACATTTAAATATATTAAAGGGTTAAATAAGGTCCAGGAGGGAAGTGTTTTTAATAGGAAAGTGAACACAAGAACAAGGGGACACAATCTGAAGTTAGTTGGGAGAAAGATCAAAAGCAACATGAGAAAATATTATTTTACTGAAAGAGTAGTAGATCCTTGGAACAAACTTCCAGCAGATGTGGTAGATAAATCCACAGTAACTGAATTTAAACATGCCTGGGATAAACATATATCCATCCTAAGATAAAATACAGAAAATAGTATAAGGGCAGACTAGATGGACCATGAGGTCTTTTTCTGCCGTCAGACTTCTATGTTTCTATGTTTCTATGTTTAGTCGATGGGACCTGGAGAAGGCCAACTCTGTGGGACCTAATCGGTCTCTGGAATTTGTGCGGCAGAAGGCGGTGCCTGAGATATTCTGGTCTGATACCATGAAGGGCTTTATAGGTCATAAGCAACATTTTGAATTGTGACCAGAAATTGATCGGCAACCAATGCAGATTGTGGAGTGTTGGTGTGACATGGGCATATTTAGGGAAGCCCATGATTGCTCTCGCAGCTGCATTCTGCACAATCTGAAGTTTCCGAACACTTTTCAAAGGTAGCCCCATGTAGAGAGCATTACAGTAGTCGAATTTAAATGTTGTTCTTAAAAATCACAGTTCCATAAATAACAGAGTTTCCCAATCCTCACTGAGCATTAAAAAAGGCTAAAATAAAACCTTCCTATACTTTCCAGGAACTAGTTTTGATTTGGCTTATTCCGGTTACAAGGAATTATACTTTCTTCAAGATTTTTGCTTGAATTTTTAAACCACTTGTTAAAATATACACAGAGCAGTCTTGCTGTTCTTCCCGCAGGCAGGGAAATATCTTGAACTGACTGTGCTCCTTCGCTGAAAAAGATTTTCCCCCTCTGTGACATTGTATAGAGCAGGTACAGAGAATGACTTCAGTGGGTTTCTAATGGTATTGGCTCTACGCATCACCAAGAAGAGAAAACAAACCCTACAAAAGAGAGAATTCTAAATGCATTTCGCATTTCCTAGATTCGCCCACGTCTCTTCAACACTCTGTGGCCTGCATTGGCTGCCGATCAGTTTCCGGTCACAATTCAAAGTGTTGGTTATGACCTTTAAAGCCCTACATGGCATTGGACCAGAGTACCTCCGGAACCGCCTGCTACCACACGAATCCCAGCAACCGATAAGGTCCCACAGAGTTGGCCATCTCTGGGTCCTGTCGACTAAACAATGTCGTTTGGCGGGACCCAGGGGAAGAGCCTTCTCTATGGTGGCCCCGGCCCTCTGGAATCAACTCCCCCCAGAGATTAGAACTGCCCCCACCCTCCTTGTCTTTCGTAAATTACTCAAGACCCATCTATACCACCAGGCATGGGGGAGTTGAGACACCTTTCCCCCAGGCTTTTTTATATTTATGTTTGGGTATGTATGTGTTGTTTGCTTTTTAAATATGATAGGGTTTTTATGTGCTTTTTTAATATTAGATTTGTTTTCACTAGAATATTGCTTTTATTGTTGTTGTGAGCCGCCCCGAGTCTTCGGAGAGGGGCGGCATACAAATCTAATAAATAAAATAAAATAAATAAATAAAAAATAAATTTATATATCTCTGGATAGAAGATAGAAAACACTGTTGTCATTTAAAAAGTAGCATATTTTGCTAGTCTCCATAGTAAGGAAGATTAGTATATTTCTCCTGCTTAGTTTGTAATCCAATGTCAAGGCATTTACTATTTTTTAATGGTTTTTGATCTTTAAAACATATTTATACTGAACAACAGTCTAAACAGAATGCATTCAAGCAGGGGACAGACAGTAGACACTCCTTTGGATGTCTCCTTCCTTCCTTCCTTCCTTTCTTCCTTTCTTCCTTCCTTCCTTCCTTCCTTCCTTTCTTCCTTCCTTCCTCCTTCCTTCCTTCCTTCCTTCCTTCCTTCTTTCCTCTCTGTCTTTTGGCTAACAGTTATGGAAGCTTCCCTATGACAAAATTGAATGGGTCCAAAGACGATCTACAAGAATGGTGGAAGGTCTTAAGCATAAAATGTATCAGGAAAGACTTCATGAACTCAATCTGTATAGTCTGGAGGACAGAAGGAAAAGGGGGGACATGATCGAAACATTTAAATATGTTAAAGGGTTAAATAAGGTCCAGGAGGGAAGTGTTTTTAATAGGAAAGTGAACACAAGAACAAGGGGACACAATCTGAAGTTAGTTGGGGGAAAGATCAAAAGCAACATGAGAAAATATTATTTTACTGAAAAAGTAGTAGATCCTTGGAACAAACTTCCAGCAGATGTGGTTGGTAAATCCACAGTAACTGAATTTAAACATGCCTGGGATAAACATAGATCCATCCTAAGATAAAATACAAAAAAATGGTATAAGGGCAGACTAGATGGATCATGAGGTCTTTTTCTGCCATCAGTCTTCTATGTTTCTATGTTTCTATATAAATGAATAAATAATTGGAATGTGTCATAAAGTAACCTGAAAACAGCTGAAAGGTGAAAAAAATCCAGTTTAGGACTGATCGGGGTTTTTTTGACAATAAGCCGAAGTTAATAAGGCAATGACATGGTTTACCTCTTCCACATATGCAAAAATAGATAATTAGGCAGTCCAAAACTAATTTAACAGGAGAGTATCCTGGTTATGATATGTTGTTTTTACACCGAAGTGATTATTAATGCAACCTGAGAAATATTTCCAACATAATAATTGGAAATGTTTTGTTAATGGAACCTAAGGGGGAGTTTTAAAGTAGGCTTGCATAAGGAAGTGTAGAATCCACATGATATCTTTTCACATACAATTCTCTTCAGTTGATTTTTTAACACAATTATCCCTAGTAGGTGCTTTTAAAAAATTGAACCATCCCTCCTCCCTCTCTCCCTTTCTCCTTTTCTTCTTTATTTGTGTATTTTATGGAGTTTTCCAAAGTAGGTATTTTTCTTCTGTTGCCTTTTTTCTAAAATATATCCTCCTCTGAGCATATTTTGGGTAAAAAATGATTCCATTGTTGCCTGTCTATTTGTCAGCTTGTTTACGTACCTGGCAATGAGGCTGTTTGAAAAATATTTTTGAATCTCCATGGATGACCTAAATATCTACAAAAGTTATTATTTCAATCTGAACACCCCATGCTTTTTTTCTCTTTAACTTCTCACTTTGCAATTGATTCAAAGCTAACTCCAAACTTTTAAAATGTGAAAATGATTATAGTAAGGTTGATTTGAACGGATGAAGGAATGAATGAGTTGAGGGGGGTGGGACTTGATTAGTGGGATACTTTTGGTGCATTTTCAGTTGTATTGAGGACATATTCAGAATCTGTGATAAATAAACCCATGGAAGGGATATAGCTAGATCTGCTTTCACCATAGTCATCTAATTTTACATACAAGCTATATGTATGTATACAAATTTGAAGAAAGGTTCAGGTTGCTATGCAAACATGGAGTCCGTAGGCATTCTACATAGGAGCCTATAGGTTTAAATGTTTCACCAAATGAACATACAGGGGGCCTCCCAGGGATAATTCCATCTGTCCGTCCATAACCCTGAGGGGGGAATTATTGACCCCCTCAGAGAGGGTCCGCAACTTGGGCGTCCTCTCGATCCACAGCTCACATTAGAGAAAAATCTTTCAGCTGTGGCGAGGGGGACGTTTGCCCAGGTTCGCCTGGTGCACCAGTTGCGGCCCTATCTGGACCGGGACTCACTGCTCACAGTCACTCATGCCCTCATCACCTCGAGGTTCAAGTACTGTAATGCTCTCTACATGGGGCTACCTTTGAAAAGTGTTCGGCAACTTCAGATCGTGCAGAATGCAGCTGCGAGAGCAATCATGGGCTTCCCTAGGTATGCCCATGTTACACCAACACTCCGCAGTCTGCATTGGTTGCCGATCAATTTCCGGTCACAATTCAAAGTGCTGGTTATGACCTATAAAACCCTTCATGCCATCGGACCAGAATATCTCCGGGACAACCTTCTGCCGCACGAATCCCAGCGACCGGTTAGGTCCTACAGAGTTGGCCTTCTCCAGGTCCCGTTGACTAAACAATGTTGTTTGACGGGACCCAGGAGAAGCGCCTTCTCTGTGGCGGCCCCGACCCTCTGGAACCAGCTCCCCCCAGAGATTAGAACTGCCCCCACCCTCCTTGCCTTTTGTAAAGTTCTTAAGACCCATCTCTGCCGTCAGGCATGGGGGAACTGAGACATCTCCCCAGGGCCTATACAGTTTATATATGGTATGTTTGTGTGTATGTTTGCTTTTAATAATGGGGTTTTTAGTGTTTTTTAAATTATTAGATTTGTTCTTACATTGTCTTTGTTATTCTTGTGAGCCGCCCCGAGTCTACGGAGAGGGGCGGCATACAAATCTAAATAATAATAATAATAATAATAATAATAATAATAATAATAATAATAATAAATGCACAAGCAAAATTCTACCCTCGAGCACAATCCATATGTACTTCCTTAAGCATAAACCCATCTTGGAGGTCTGATCTGAAATATCACTCACAGGCTGTGGGCATATCATCTCTTCAATAGTAGTCCATTTGATTATGTTTATTAAGAAACAGAACATGCATGGCCATTGCAAGGCCAAAGTCAAGGGCATGTCTAAAGGTGTCATGGTCAAACTCTTGGTCTTCATCACCCATCATTAGATACTTGGCTGGCTAGCTATTTGTTTATTGGATTCATGTGCTCTAAATCACATCTAGAGTTATCCAGAGACTATAATCTAGCACTCCAAGCAATAGCAATAACATTTAGCCTCATATACTGTTTCATGGTGCTTTTACAACCCTCTCTAAGCAATTTACCCTAAGATCTACCCTCTACATCGGCAAAAAGAACCCGAACCTCATATATAAACTGAATAAACAAAATCTCACAGCCAACCCCCCAAAAGACCTTGAAATTCTAATATCAAATGACCTAAGTGCCAAAGCCCACTGCAACAATATTGCCAAAAAGGCTTCTAGAGTTGTTAACCTGATCCTAAGCAGCTTCTGCTCTGGCAATCTCACACTACTCACCAGAGCCTACAAACCTTTTGCCAGACCCATCCTAGAATACAGCTCATCTGTCTGGAATCCATACCATATCTTGGACATCAACACCCTCGAAAATGTCCAAAGATATTTCACCAGAAGAGCCCTTCACTCCTCCACTCAAAACAGAATACCGTATGAAAATAGACTAACAATCCTGGGTCTAGAAAGCTTAGAACTATGACGCCTAAAACAAGATCTAAGTATTGTCCATAAGATCATATGCTGCAACGTCTTGCCTGTCAATGACTACTTCAGCTTCAACCGCAACAACACAAGAGCACGCAACAGATTCAAACTTAATATTAACCGCTCCAAACTTGACTGTAAAAAATATGACTTTAGCAATCGAGTTGTCAAAGCGTGGAACTCATTACCAGACTCAGTAGTGTCAACCCCTAACCCCCAACATTTTTCCCTTGGACTATCCACGATTGACCTCTCCGGGTTCCTAAGAGGTCAGTAAGGGGCGTATATAAGTGCACCAGTTTGCCTTTCATCCCCTGTCCAATTGTCTCTCCTTTATCTCATATATCTTTTCTTCCTTTCATATATCTTCTCCTCTATTTTTATGTCTTTTCTTCTATCCTTTTCTTTATATATATTGCTACATGTCTATTCTCTTCAATATGTATTGTGTATTGGACAAATAAAATAAATAAAATAAAATAAATTTACAGAATCAGCATATTGCCCCAGTGAAGGGCTACAAAAATTTTTACTACCACACTGTGGCTGTGGCTTATTTTGTGGGTGTGGCATGATGGTCATGTGATCAGGTAGGAGTGGCTTGATGATCATGTGACTTGACCAAGGATTTTCAAGAACCTAAAAACAATACCCATATCAATGGACTCAAAACAAGCAGGTCATTGAATTCACCCACATCCTAGAAGTGAGAATCTATAGAACAGTGAAATGACAGAAACATCTCACTTAGAATTTTGAAAGCATATTTTGAACATTGTCATAAAGGTGCCTTAATGAGTAAAATGGCCACTCACAAAATAATCACTTTATGATTTCAGGAACAGTACTATCCTCAACTTTAAGCTGGAATTTTGCCCTTGTGAAATTGTTAGAAAGTTTCTACCTCGTTTGGAGAAATTTGAGCAAATTTTTTATTTCCTGCCTATTTGTTCCAGCTCCAGATACATCAAAACCTGCCCCTATGTCTTTCTTTCTCCGTCGGATACAAAATACAAGAAGCCTTATTTAAGTCCTCCATTACTATGAAAGAAGGGCAGTTTCCTATATGGCTCCAGCCCTTCATGGGTGTTGATTGACTAACTCAATTTGGAAAAGAGGAAGTTGTAATCCAATAGTCTTAAAGATAATTTGATGGAGCAAATCTGTTTTGGAGCAATGAAATAGATGCAGGGTTTTCACAGCCACTGATGGCTTAAAATGGTTACAGTTGCTGGAAAATATAAAGATTTTTCTGATGTAACAAAAATGAAATCAGACTGCAAAAAGTCATTTTATTTTAAATAGAATTTATTAATTTCCAGTCTCTTTTGCAAAAACAATAATGCAATAATGCAATAAATACAATAAGTGGTTCTGCATTGTTAATGATTGCATCTTCATCTTTTTTTGGGTTACCTCACATTTTTTATATTTGGACATATTGTACTGATATTATATTATTGCAATAGCTAAAATATTTACACTTTTCTATATACATATTTGTTGTGGTTAGCTCTAGCCCAGCTCCTGCCCCAAGGAATCCCCCCCCCGGTGGAATCTGATGATGAAGGCTCCTCTGACCAAGAAGACATGAGTGACAGGGAGGAGGAGAGTGTGGCAGACAGCTCAGAAGGAGATCAATTATCTAGCTCCTCCTTGGATTCAGAACAAGAGTTAATGATACAGCCACACATGCGGAGAGCGATGCATAGGCAACAATAACTGAGAGATTATTATCAAAGAAAATGAGGCCACCTGTGGTTGGGTGCGGCTGTGGTAATTAGTGAGGCTGCTATAAATAGCAGCCTGTGGGTTTGGCCATTGTGGAGGATTATCTGATCATTGTGTTTCGTGACTGCTTTACTGACTTTGACCTTTTGTGTGCTGCTTTTTCCCCGCTTTGAAACTAAACCAGAGCAAAGGGTGTTTCACTTTGTGGAAGAAGAAGGACTGTGAATTGCCTCACAGCTGCAAGCTAAGTATCACAGAACTGATAAGGGACTTGTACAAATTACCAGTTTGTTTGGAGACGAGTGCTCTTTGCTCTACCAAAAGAGGGCTTAGGTTAAGTGAATTTTCATTATAAAGAACATTGTTTTGAATTTTCAAACGTGTGCGTGTCTGAACTTTGTACCTGTGAATTTTTGGGAGGAGTCTACCAGAGAGCCCGACAGAACACATATTTATATGTTATGCTTCTATTTTAACTCTTTATTTTTACTTTTGTTTTTCTATGCTTGATCCAATGGTACCATCTATTCCATATTTCAAAATACTCTGAGTCATTTTAGATGAGCCTTCTTAGAGTCTTCATGGTAATAGAGGGGAAAAAAAATCTGCATAAACTTTTGTTTAATCCAATCCTTCCTCTTTGTTTTTCTCTTCTTTTTTTTAAACACAGGGTTACTGCTTTTTATTGCAAGGGTACCTCAGAAGCTCAAAAGCCCTCCCACTTTATCCAGAGCGATTTGGTGAGCAGGATTGAAAATAAAAATGTCACATTTGGTAAATCTTGGGAAGTCTTCTGCTGTAAGGCAATTGAAATCTGTCTTGCTTTCACATTCGGAGCAGAAACACCTCACACAATTCTCTCCAATTTGATATCAATAATCCCACGTAGAAGAGAAATCATAACTCCTAACTATTATTTAAGATGACACCCACCTTTTAACTTTAAGCTGTGTTCTTTAAACATTTCTAAACTTTTCTCTCCTCCGCCCCTCCTCGCTTTTACTCTCTCTTCTCCTTCCAAACGCCTTGATATGAATTTGCCTGTCATCCTAGGCTGTACACAAAGAGAGACGCAGACACCAAGCACAAAGATATCAGGAAGTGTTTTTCCTAGCAACCATAATCATCAGAAAGATCCCAGAACATTCTTCCTATTCATACTGTATTTTGTGTTTTGAATAGCACTGACAGGTGAAGTGGATTCATAGTATTTAATATTTTTTTTAAAAAAACGTGCCGTGGATTGGATTTGCACAAAAGCAAAAAAATATCCATACTATTCAGGAAGAGATGAATTCCCTGCACGGCGAGTTCCCCGATAATATTTTGTATTACAGTACTTATCTCTGAGATACAATGCTGGAGGCAAACAGTTCTAATTTGTACCCCAAATACATAATTTAGGTGAGGCATTGAAAGAGACTGGGTCCAAATGTGTTTTCAAATATATGTCAGCAATCCAAATACATTCAATTCAATTCAATTTATTAGATTTGTATGCCGCCCCTCTCCGAAGACTCGGGGCGGCTCACAACAATAATAAAAACAATACTCCAGTGAAAACAAATCTAATATTAAAAAGCACATAAAACCCTATCATATTTAAAAAAGCAAACAATATATACATACCCAAACATAAATATAAAAAAGCCTGGGGGAAAGGTGTCTCAACTCCCCCATGCTTGGCGGTATAGATGGGTGTTGAGAAATTTACGAAAGACAAGGAGTTTGGGGAAGTTGAATATTCCATTGCTAATTGATCAAGAAATGTATCTACCAACAGAGGGAAATATTTTTAGAACTACAGAGTCTTTCACACTCTCTGAACCTGGTTGTTTGCGGATGTTTCATTACCAAACCAGATAACATCAACATAGTGCCTGGTTCACCCGTTGCGACCCTATTTAGACAGGGAGTCTCTACTCACACTCGCTCATGCCCTTATCACCTTGAGATTCGACTACTGCAATGCTCTCTATATGGGGCTACCTTTGAAGAGTGTTCGGAAACTACAAATCATACAAACTGCAGCCAAGTGAGCATTCATGGGCCTTCCTAGACATGCCCAAGTTCCTCCAAAACTGTGGATCTGCATTGGCTGATGATCGGTTTCCAGACACAATTCAAAGTGTTGGTAATGACTTATAAAGCCCTATATAACATCACACCAGATTACTTGCGGGACCGCCTTCTGCCATATGAGTCCCAGCGACTGGTTTGGTCCCACAGAGTTGGCCTTCTCCAGGTCCCGTCAATTAGTCAATGTCACTTGGTGGAGCCTTGGGGAAGAGCCTTCTCTGTGGGGGGCCCAACCCTCTGGACTCACCTCCCCCCAGAGATTTGAACTGCCCCACCCTCCTCACCTTCCACAAGAGTCTTAAGACTCATTTATGCTGATAGACTTGGGGTGATTAGACCTTAGTCCCCTGACCAACAAATGTTATGTATGGTTGTTGTCTAGATGGGTATGATTGTAGGGGTTAGATGGCGAGACCTTCCACATGCAGGTGCATGGCTGGGATCCAGGTGAAGGCGGGGCCCTTCACCTGGATCAGCATGGAGCTACGCCCATAAGTTGCCCTGGAAGTTTTTCTGACGTCATTTCCGCCCCAGAAGTAATTGTTTGACCCTGTGGGTCCTTGTTAGGTTTAGTTAAAATGTATGCTAATTTAATGAATTTAATGAATAAATTATGCAAATTTAATTAATAAAAATGACCCAGTTTTAAATCCATCTCTTTGTGTCTGTGTCGTTACTCCGCCTCTGCTGCAATTGGGGATTTTAGACTAGTTTATTTAGTTTTAATTAATTGGATTAAGCTTACTGTATTTTATTGTTTCTTTTCATATGTTGTAAGCTGCCCCAAATCCTTGGAGAGGGGTGGCATATAATTCCGACCTATCAGCCAATCAATAAATAGGTAAATGTTTTGATAGCAATAGTACTTAGACTTATATATTCAGTGGTGTGTTGCTACTGATTTGCCCCTGTTTGGGCAAACCGGTAGCGGCAGAGGCCGGAGGCTCTGCTCACCTGCCTGGACATCATCACACAATATCTGTGCATGTGCAGAAGTTCTGCACACAAGTGTGTTCACTGTTCTGAACCGATAAAGAAGGTAAGTGAAACTCACTACTGTATCTACTGCTTCACAGTGCTTTACAGCTCTCTCTAAACAGTTTCAGAGTCAGCGTACTGCCCCCAAGAATCTGCGTCCTCATTTTACCAACCTCAGAAGGACGGAAGGATGAGACAACATTGATAAGGTACCAATAGACACAAATATTTGTAGCTCAAGGCTAAACTGTGGGGTCCTTGGTGCTCCCCGAGCTTGTATTCTTACAGACATTTTATTACCCAACTAAACAATCTATCAATACAACTTCACCGATGATCTTATCTTGAGGGGTAATGAAATATTTGCAGGAAAACAACCATGTCTGAAATGCACTTATAAATGTACAATAATTATATAAACATTTGGCTCTTCCCTGGTACAAGCTGATTCGGAGGCCAGCTTAGAGGTTTGCAGGCAGAAGTCTACAGGTCCAAATCCTGGCGAAAACATAATAAGCTTGAAATACATCTATACTAGTCTCCCTTCTTTTTCACTTACCAACAAAAAAATATGTTACACCTATATGTTATAGTTATAAAAACAATTTATCTGCCTTGGATATAACGCCCCGATGGGGTCAAGAGGCAAAAAGAAAAGCAGGATGCTTCCTCCCATATTTGGGTATACCAGGGTGATGCGACAGAAAACAAACATATGGCTCTTCTCTGGTACAAGCTGATTTGGAGGTGAGCCTGTAGCCTAGAGGTTAATTTGTTTGTTTGTTTGTTTGTTTGTTTGTTTGTTTGTCTATCTGTCTATCTGTCTATCTGTCTATCTGTCTATCTGTCTATCTATCTATCTATCTATCTATCTATCTATCTATCTATCTATCTATCTATCTATCTATCTATCTATCTATCTATCTATCTATCTATTGGATTTGTATGCTGCCCCTCTCCAAAGACTCGGGGCGGCTCACAACAGTAATAAAAACAATATAGCAGTGGAACAAATCTAATATTAAAAAACATAAAACCCTATAATTATTTTTTTAAAAACCCAAACAGCACATTCATACCAAACATAAAAAATCCTGGGGGAAAGGTGTCTCAACTCTCCCATGCCTGGCGGTATAAGTGAGTCTTGAGTAGTTTACGAAAGACAGGGAGGGTGGTGGCAGTTCTAATATCTGGGGGGAGTTGGTTCCATAGGGCCAGGGCCACCACAGAGAAGGTTCTTCCCCTGGGACCCGCCAAACGACATTGTTTAGTCTATGGGACCCGGAGAAGGCCAACTCTGTGGGACTTTATCGGTTGCTGGGATTCATGCGGTAGCAGGCGGTTCTGGAGGTACTCTGGTCCAATGCCATGTAGGGCTTTAAAGGTCATGACCAACACTTTGAATTGTGACCGGAAACTGATCAGCAGCCAATGCAAGCCGTGGAGTGTTGAAGAAACATGGACGGATCTTGGAAGCCCCACGATGGCTCTCGCAGCTGCGTTCTGCACGATCTGAAGTTTCCCAACACTTTTCAAAGGTAGCCCCATGTAACCAGCGTCGCAGTAATCGAACCTCGAGGTGATGAGGGCATGAGCGACTGTGAGCAATATCCTGCCTTGCAGGCAGAAGTCTGCAGGTTCAAATCCCTGATGATCTTTGATTCATTATCTAATGTCAAATTGGTGTAAGACATTGTGGAACTGCTTTAAAACAATTTGGGGAATATTCTTGGTGTAAGTTTTAATTCACGTTCATACAGAATTCATCCATGTCCCCGACTGCATTCATCAAACCCATCATATACATTTTTGTCATAGGACAGCCCCAAAATATAGTCAGTTCTAATTCTATGCTGCCAGCTGGCCATCATCTGGAGTTTTGCAGTGCGGATTCAGTAGCAAGCCTTAGGATTGCTTTTGAATCTAGCGCCTGGGTTTCCAACAGCATGCCCATGATTGCCAATCGTCATGAATATCTGCTGTCTGAAAAATTAATTAATTAATTAATTTTCCCAGGAGGTTTGGCAAGCTGTGTTGCTGCAGTGGATTTTGTGGCTGAATGTATTGTTCACTTCAGGCATCATGGGATATTGCTTCCAGCTATTGTTTTAATCTTTGTACTCTGCCCACAGTGCTGTTGTGAGATGGATGGCCATATAAATTGTTTAAATAAATAATATGTATTTTTAATGGGAAACCAGCATACCACAGACAGCTTTAAGCATAATCTTTTGAGAGAGAGAAAGAGAAAGAAAGAAAGAATGTTATATGCCTCCTATGGTGCTCAAGGAAGTGTGGAAAGGCAGGAAATTTATATAAAAAAGCAGTTAATAGATACATATATAAATAAATAATCTATATAAAGACAGCCTGCAGACTATTGAAAAGGGCAATGATCACAACTGATATACCATATATCTTTCTTGGGGAAACATTGGCTTGGGTTATTGCCAGCCATGTCTAACTTGTAATTTTTTTTTGTAATCTGCATTATTAACAAATTTACTTTGGGGGTTTACAGAATGATTAAAATTAAGATTTGATTAAGAGTAACACTTAAAATGAATTCTGTTCAGTAAACAGCAAACTAGAGAGTGGAAGACTATGAATTCTAATCCTGCCTCAGGCATAATGCCTAAGAATGGTCACCTTTAGGTTTCGAGACTGTCGAACTCTCTCAGCCCTGGAAGGAGGAAATGGCCAACCACTTCTGAAAAACCTTGGCAACACAACTGCTTTTCTGAATACTTGTAAATTCATACAATATTAGTGATAGTGTTTAAAGATCTTGCCTTTTTCTAAATCTTTTTTCTACTGCCCTCAGTTCATCAAGTTGTTCTCTAAAGACTTTTGCTTCTGCATCAGCTGTCCAAAGTATTTAAGCATCTACTTCATTATTAGTGCATTCATTGAACAATCTGGTTTAACGTCATCTAGTATTGAATTATTTGTACTTCTTGCTGTCCAAAATACTATCAACCTTCTTCTCTAATGCCACAGTTCTAAAGTATGGATTTTTCTTCATTCAGCCTTTCCGGTGATCCAACTTTCACAATCATATGTAACTATCCTGCAACCTGCAGCTCCTCCACTGCAAAAATATATGGACAACTCATCCAAATCAAGGGAAATCTATAGGCGCAATTTATATCGACTTCTGCAAAGCCTTTGATTCAGTGGTCCACAACAAACTACTCCTAAAACTCAAATCCTATGGCATCTCAGGATCCCACCACAGCTGGATTATAGCATTCCTGTCAAACAACAAGTGGTCAAAATAGGAAGCACCATATCCACCCCCATCCCAATTAAAAGCAGTGTCCCCCAAGGTAGTGTACTGGGACCAACGCCCTTCATTCTCTACATCAACTACCTTTGCGATTACATCACAAGCAACGGTGTCCTCTTTGCCGACGATATAAATCTCTTCAACAACACCGATAACACAACTACTAATCACTGCACCACCGAGGCTCCTATTACTTTGTTCCAGTTGCTCATGAGGCACTTTTTTGTGTTTTGTATTAATAGGACATTGTTAGTTGGCATACCTCTGTTCAAAATCAGGTTCCTCTACATTTTTGGTTAGAACATAGAATGGGATTGCTGTAACAATTGAAGGTTTTCCTTATACAGTAGTACCTCTACTTACGAACTTAATTTGTTCCGTGACCAGGTTCTTAAGTAGAAAAGTTTGTAAGAAGAAGCGGTTTTTCCCATAGGAAGCAATGTAAAAGCAAATAATGTGTGCAATTGGGGAAACCACAGAGAGGTCCTGTTTCCTCCCAGGAGATTCCTAGAGAGGCCCCATGGAGGCTTCTCCCCACCTTTTCCAACCCTGTTTCCTCCCAGAAGATTCCTAGGGAGGCCCCATGGAGGCTTCCCCCTGCCTTTTCCAGTCCTGTTTCCTCTCAGGAGATTCCTACAGAAGGCATGGAGGCTTCTCCCTGCCTTTTTTGGTTACAGTTTCAGAGGCTCAGGTTTGAGAGTGGAAAATGGTTCTTGGGAAGAGGCAAAAAAATCTTTTGAACACCCGGTTCTTATCTAGAAAAGTTCATAAGTGGAGGCGTTCTTAGGTAGAGGTACCACTGTATACAGAGATCATCCTGTCATATTTGGGATTTTATCTGAACACTGACTCCAGTCTTCTTTTATTAATGGTGATGCCTATACCAATTCTTTGATAGTCTTGCTTACTGTAGAAGATCAGATGCTACTCTCATGTGAAATGACCCATTCCAGTTGATTGATGATTATGGAATGTCAAGGTTTACATTCTTGACATTTCTGCTCTGACAACATCAAGTTTGCCTTAGTTCATAGTTCTGACATCCCACATAGCAATGGTATGCGTATCTTTGCAGCATCAGACTTTCTCATTTTTTGCCTCCTGCTATTTTATTCTTTTTATTTGTATTCTTGATTGAGATACCTTTGCTTGCTCTTTCTTCGCTGACCTTGAAAGTCTGCCTTCACTCCTCATCCTGCACATCCTTCTTGTTGCACAGGGCTTTCATTTCCTGTCTTCCTTTGGCCATCATGATAGCTTGTTCTGAAAGTTACTTGGATCATTCCCCTTTGAATAGATGGATTTTTTTTCTACTTCTACTTTTCTGTTTTCACAATGTTTCTTGTCTCTTACTGTAGCATCTTTTTCAGGTAAGTTGATACTGAATCTGTTTCTCCCATTGATCTTGTATTCTGACTGTATGTCCTCCAGTTCAAATCTTCCAATCAAAGAATTCTCTACAATTTTCCTTAGAAAACTTTCCATTTTCCATGTTACAATAATTCATGTTCTATAATCTGTCTGGGTTTCATTTCTCCATTTTCTGGTTTCTTTTATGTAGCCAGTTTGGTACTGATGTTGTTTATTTGGTAATATCCATGTGTACCACATGCATTTTGTTTGCCTAAGGTTGGTGTTGGTAGCAAACAAAGAATTAACTTCACAAAACGGAAATGGAGCACCTTCCTTATGAAACTAGGTTGCAACGCCTTGGTCTCTTCAGCTTTGAAAGACGGCGTTTAAGAGGTGACCTGATCAAAATATATAAAATCATGCATGAGATGGAAAAGGTGGATAGAGAAAAATTATTTTCTCTATCACATAATACTAGGATGAGGGGGTACTCCCTAAAGCTCATAAGTAAGAAAGTGAGGACAAATCAAGGGAAATATTTCTTCACCCAGAGGGTTGTTGGTTTATGGAATTTGCTTCCAGAAGAGGTCATGACAGCTTTCAGCCTGGATAGCTTCAAGGCAGGATTAGACAGATTCATGGATGCCAAGTGTATCGATGGTTATTGAAACGGATGTTGATTGAGGTAGGAAGGATTCCCTTGGGTACCATTTGTTGGGGGTCAAGGGAAAGGAAGGGATTTGCACTCTCTTTCTGCTCAAGATCCCCATGTACAATTGGTGGGCCACTGTGTGACACAGAATGCTGGACTCGATGGGCTTTGGCCTGATTCAGCATGGGTCTTCTTATGTTCTTAAAACATTATTAACATACTGTATGTCCTGCATTATTTAGGAAAAATCTTCTTATAATTGTAGATTCTTCCTTTTCTCTAGCTTGCAATCATCTTTAGTAATATTATGTTCTCTCTAGATGTCTGTGGAGATTCTCAGTCATGCAAGTCATGGTTCTCCCAAAGATGCTTTTTTAAAAAGTTGCCTTTGAGAAAGCACCTTTGAGTCCTCTCTAGATGTTCTGTTTATTACTGCTTGTATCTGTATGAAGAATGTGCCCTTGGATAACACTGATATTAACTGGATATTAGAATATTTAATTGGTCAAGTTTGATTGGACATACACAAGGGATTTGTTTCTGGTGCATAAGCTCTCAGTGTGCATACAAGCAACAAGTGATAATCATAATCATAAAATACAATCATTGTTGTGGTTAGCTCTGGCCCAGCTCCTGCCCCAAGGAATGTGCAGGTGGATGTGGGGGAAACATCCACATGCCGTAGGCCTGTTTTGCTCCTGATGGAATTTGCCGACGAAGCCTCCTCTGACCAAGGAAACGTGAGTGACAGGGAAGAGGGGAGTTTGGCAGACAGCCCAGGAGGAGATCAATCATCTGTATCACCCTGGGTTCTGAACAAGAATTAATGACACATCCACGCATGTGTAGAGTGATGCATAGAAGACAACAACTGAAGGATTATTACAAGAGAAAATGAGGCCACCTGTGGTTGGGTGGGGCTGCTGTAATTAGTGCTACAGATAAAAGTGCAGCTTGGTGTTTTAGCCTCATGGCAGTTTATCTGATTCATTGTTTCATCAAGATCGTGGTTTTTGTGCTGTTCAAGATTGTGTGTGGACTCTCTGGACTTTAGAATTGGACAGTTATTGGGTGAGCAATTGGATTGCATTTAACCTGTGTTCAGCCTGTGCCTTGTGTGTACCAGAAAATCCCTTTGACATTTAAAAAGGGAGCTGTTTCCATTTTTCTGTTTATAAAAACTTTTGGGTTTTCCTTTTATTGTGTGGTGTGTGTCTTCCTGGACTAATTACCCTGTAATTATGGGCGGTTGAAACACACTGGCAGAACAATCATCATATGATGATGTTCGTCCATCCTGTTCGAAGAGTTCTAGGCTGTACGCGATGTGTCCACAGGTGGCTGGTAAGGCCTATACGGACACAAAATGTTCTGTCACATGTTGGGCAGACATGTGTGGGCACCATTGTTGCATAAATCATACATACAATACCCAGTGGCAGTCATAGGATACTAAGCAATCAATATAAACCAATAAAAGGACACTAAGTAGGATTAATCAACATAAATCATGAGATACAACAACAAAGTTGTAGTCATAAGAATCTAAGCAAATAGGTAGTATGGCACATTTATTTATTTATTTAAATAAATGGTGAATCAAGATGGCTTGCAAAACATAAAACCACATTAAAAAAAATAAAATAATCAAATAAACTAATATAGTACGATATTAAAAAAAATCACCTCCATCTCTCACCCCCACTCACCAACAGCAGAGTGAGCTCCATTCCACTCTGGGTTGCACAGGCAAAGTTGTCTCTTCTATAACATGTGGTCTTCAACTCCCAGAATTCCTGAGCCAATCATGCTAGCTCAGGAATTCTGGGAGTTGAAGTCCATTTATCATAGAAGAGCCAACTTTGCCTACCCCTGGCCCAGGCCCACTGGAAGAACCAGATCTCCAGTGCTTTCTGGAAGAGCATTAAAGTGGAGGCCATTCTTATTTTGGGGAAAAGGATGTTCCAGAAAGAGGGAGCCACCATGGAGAAGGCCCTTCTTCTGGGTCCCATCATGTATATCTCCCTCGGAGATGGGACCCACAACATTGCCTGTCTCCCACACTCTGATGGATTGGGTGGATGTGACCAGAAAGAGATGGTCCCTCAGATAACATGGTCCCAAGCCATGAGATGCTGACAAGCATCTTGAATTGCACCTAGAAGCAAATTGGCAACCATTGCAGCTGCTGCAGGAGAGATGATACATGTGCCCACTGGGACTGAAATAATGAAATTGACAATTCCAATAGAAGAGAATTAAGAAGTTTTCCAGAAGATGGAGATAAAACCACAGAGTGGAACACAGCAAAACTTTAACAAACTAGAGTTATGTATGCTTTTAAATCACTTCCTTATTTATTTATTTATTATGATTCCTAGGAATGTATTTATCTGGTCTCAGAGCTACTTGGTGGCTTAAAGTGTTTATCCTCCTCCCCCAAACAAAAAAACCCACAACCCTCCATAGGATTTTAATCTGGTGTATGATTATCTCATAAATGTGGAAATCACTGCAGCTCCCAGGAAGATATCTCAGCTAAACTAGCAATGCTTACTCTTTTATCTTTCACTTTTGCAAAGGCAAAATTGAAGTTCTGCAGGATTAATAAACCTTGCCTATAGCAAGTTCCCAATGGAGAATGATTTTGAAGTAAGGGATGATAAACCTAACATCTGTCTGAATCAATCATTTATATATGCCAAAACAGCTTTCTCCAAACTTGTGCCCTACAAATGTGTGTTGGGATTTTAAATATTGCTGGCTGAGAATTAGGGATAGCTCTATTAAACCACAGTTAAGCAAGAAGTCATTTGACTTGAATTTACTCAATTTACTCCCAGTTATGTAAATGAACAATTACAATAATCTTATATTTACCATGTATCCTATGAGAGGATATAAGAAAAACATTTAATCTGGCAATAAATCAATCAACAAATCATCAGATCTTTCCAAAGAGTTCCTTCCTTCCTTCCTTCCTTCCTTCCTTCCTCCCTCCCTCCCTCCCTCCCTCCCTCCCTCCCTCCCTCTTATTATTATTATTATTATTATTATTATTATTATTATTATTTATTAGATTTGTATGCCGCCCCTCTCCGAAGACTCGGGGCGGCTCACAACAGTAATACAAAAACAATATAACAGTGAGACAAATCTAATATTAAAATAAAACATATCTAAAACCCCAACAATTTAAAACCATACAACACATACATACCAAACATAAAATATAAAAGCCTGGGGGAGGATGTCTCAGTTCCCCCATGCCTGGCGATAAAGGTGGGTCTTGAGTAATTTACGAAAGACAAGGAGGGTGGGGGCCATTCTAATCTCTGGGGGGAGTTGATTCCAGAGGGCTGGGGCCGCCACAGAGAAGGCTCTTCCCCTGGGGCCTGCCAAATGACATTGTTTGGTCAATGGGACCCGGAGAAGGCCAACTCTGTGGGACCTTATCGGCCGCTGGGATTCGTGCGGTAGAAGGCGGTTCCGGATGTATTCTGGTCCAATGCCATGTAGGGCTTTAAGGGTCATTACCAACACTTTGAATTGTGACCGGAAACTGATCGGCAGCCAGTGCAGGCCACGGAGTGTTGCAGAAACATGGGCCTCCTTCCTTCCTTCCTTCCTTCCTTCCTTCCTTCCTTCCTTCCTTCCTTCCTTCCTTCCTTTGTCCCTCCTTCCCTCCCTTCCTCTCCTCCCTTTTTTCCTCCCTCTCTCCTTCCCTTCCTATAATCAAATAAATATGCAAGGCCTTACGATTAGTGAGTCTAACTTTCTTTCTCAACCAGTCTTCTCTGCACTCCACATCTCTATAATCTATTCTCTATGTCTCAGACCCTTGTTTCTCATTTCTAACACTTGATCTTTTCTTTCTACATTTTGTTGCCAATGTTTGAAAACCTAATCATGGGTATTTAATAAATGGCATGCAATCATGCCTGCTGGGTGACGGAATTTGATAGATTAGAAACAGTTTGCATTTAGCAATTGACACTTTGTGAGATTTCATATTTAACAACATTGTTTTCATTTATAGCACACTTAAATGTTCCGGTTAAAAAATGCTCATATTTTAAGAGAATTGTTAATTCAGGCGTAAGAAGAGATTTTTTTTCTTTTCTGAAAAGAAATCTTTGTACTGACCCAGGGAGGCAGCATTTAAGTCATGCTGTTTCTGAATGAGCCTTTAATATATTAAATTAACAGTTTCCACACCCTTGGATGCTAAAGCCAAACTGATGGAAAGCATAGGCTATCTCCAGTAGTAGGTTCAAAAACCCATTGCTACTGGTTCATGCATGCTCTTGTGCTTGCGTGCAATACTTCTGTTGCATGTGCCAAAGCATACTGGGCAAGTTGGCAGAGCCTCCTGAATCTACCTGGCATCGGACCAGAATATCTCCAGGACCGCCTTCTGCTGCACGAATCCCAGCGACCGGTTAGGTCCCACAGAGTTGGCCTTCTCCAGGTCCCATCGACTAAACAATGTCGTTTGGCGGGACCCAGGAGAAGAGCCTTCTCTGTGGCATCCCCGACCCTCTGGAACCAGCTCCCCCCGGAAATCAGAACTGCCCCCACCCTCCTTGCCTTTCATAAAGTTCTTAAGACCCATCTCTGCCGTCAGGCATGGGGGAACTGAGACATCTCCCCCGGGCCTATACAGTTTATACATGGTATATTTGTGTCTATGCTTGCTTTTAATAATGGGGGTTTTAGTGTTTTTTAAATTATTAGATTTGTTCTTACATTGTCTTTGTTATTGTTGTGAGCCGCCCCGAGTCTATGGAGAGGGGCGGCATACAAATCTAATTAATAATAATAATAATAATAATAATAATAATAATAATAATAATAATACCTCTACCGATTCACAGAACTGGGCCGAACCGGAAGCAACCCACTGCTGCCTATATCACATAGCGATCTCCATAAATATCCTGCTATTACATATATTGGCTGGTCAATACAAAGACATCTTCTGCCAAAAGATACCAAATAGCATCTTGTGGGAAATCAGGTGGAAGTTTTGAAGTCATTGCTGTTTGCTAAGCTCCTTCTGCTAATATTATCTACCATTCTTTTTTTTTCTACCTTAGTATCATCGTCAGTACTTTCTAGGAAGAAATGTTGGGGAATGTATTTGGGTCAAAATGTATAAAATCATGCATGAGATGGAAATACTAGGACGAGCGGGTACTCCCTAAAGCTCATAAGTAAGAAAGTGAGGACAAAAAAAGGGAAATATTTCTTCACCCAGAGGGTCGTTGGTTTATGGAATTCACTTCCCGAAGAGGTTGTGACAGCTGTCAGCCTGGATAGCTTCAAGGCAGGATTAGACAGATTCATGGATGCCAAGTGTATCGGTGGTTATGCAAGGTCTTAGTGACCCTAAGACCTTGCATGTTCATTCATGGTTTTTATGAGAGAGGGAGGGAGGGAGGGATGGGGGAGGGAGGGAGGAAGGAAGGAAGGAAGGAAGGAAGGAAGGAAGGAAGGAAGGAAGTCAGCCTTTGCAGGTCGGAATCAGAAATACTTTTCTCTCCTTAGGATACATAACATACAGGTAGTGATAGGTGCACCCAATGGTGTTCGGGTTCGGAAAGTTTGGCCAAATTTTACGCAAAATTCAGCCGAACCCGAACCGAACCCGAACTCGAACCCAAACGGGGAATCCCTCCCATGAAGAGATTCCGGGGGGGGGGGGGGAGCTTTGACGTCACAGGCAGGTTGCTAAGGATGCCAAGGTGATCACTTCCTCTGCCCCCGGAATCTCTTCATGGGAGGTCTTCCTTCAAAGAGAGGTCTTCACGTAAAAATAAACATTGTTATTTTTACGAAAAAGGACACTGCAGCGGTGCTGCAAGCAAAGGGGGATCCTTTTACATAAAAATAAACATGTTTATTTTTACATGAAAGGATCGCCCTTTGCTTGCAGTAAATTGCCAAGTATCTGAATTTTGATCACATGACCATGAAGAGGTCACAATGCTTAGAACTAAGGATAAATTTCCTGACAGTTAGAACAATTAATCAGTGGAACAGCTTGCCTCCAGAAGTTGTGAATGCTCCAACACTGGAAGTTTTTAAGAAGATATTGGATAACCAGAAAAGGGCTGTCCATCGCCAGCCCTACCAATAAACTCCTGGGGGGCCGGCGTGTGCATTGGTGGTGGCAGGGGTGGGCTACTGCCTGGGGGACACACAGTGGGGTAGCAAAAATGGAGCTCCACTCCAGAACACCTAATTTGCACTGAAAGATGTTGAAAGAAAATGCATAAGCCACGCCCACAGTGTGGTAGTAAAATGTTATCGCTGTTGTGAGCTGCTCTGAGTCTTCGGAGAGGGATGGCATACAAATCTAATAAATCTAAAGTCTTCGGAGAGGGATGGCATACAAATCTAATAAATCTAGTCTTGAGAGAGGGGTGGCATACAAATCTAATAAATAATAATAAAATAATAATAGTAAAAATTTTGGCAGCCCTTCACTGGATGGTGGGCCCAGGTGCATGGGTACAAGATTCGGCTTCTGTGTATGCGCCCGGAGTCAAATTGCACAGGAGAACTGGGATTGGGTGGCATAGAAGTCGATTAGATTAGATTAGATTAGATTGGATTGGATTGGATTGGATTGGATTGGATTGGATTGGGTTGGGTTGGGTTGGGTTGGGTTGGGTTGGGTTAGGTTAGGTTAGGTTAGATTAGATTAGATTAGATTAGATTAGATTAGATTAGATTAGATATTAGATTAGATTAGAAGTTTGGAGGCTTCCGTGAGGTCTGCGTGTATGTGCCGAGGGATAGGCAGTGCAGGGGAGAGAGTTCTGCATTATGAGTGTAGGCATGTGCGCACGCCCTTTTGGTACCAGAGCAAAAAAAAGGTTTGCCATCACTGGCATAGGGTCTCCTGTTCCAATAGGAGATTGAACTAGCAGACCTCCAAGGTTCCTTCCAACTCTTTGTTCTATGTTCCACCACTCTGCTGGAGTGTACCAGGCAGAAAGAAAGTATTGTAGACAAGTGGTCTCTCAGAGAGATGACAAAGAAGAATTTATTTCCTGTATTTAAAGGTAAAGGTTGCCCCATCCAATTATCTTCTAGTTCTGGCAACATAATTTAATTTAATTTAATTTAATTTAATTTAATTTATTAGATTTGAATGCCGCCCCTCTCCATGGACTCAGAGCTGCTCACAACAAAATAACACAGTATAACAAATCTAATAATTAAAAAAACATTTAAAACCCAACATTAAAACCATGCAACACACTCATTCCATGCATAAACTATATATGCCTGGTGACATAGGTGGGTCTTTAGCAGTTTACGAAAGGCAAGGAGGATGGGGGCGGTTCTAATCTCTGGGTGGAGTTGGTTCCAAAGGGCCGGGGCCGCCACAGAGAAGGCTCTCCCCCTGGGGCCCGCCAACAGACATTGTTTAGTTGACGGGACCTGGAGAAGGCCAACTCTGTGGGACCTAATTGGTCACTGGGATTCATGTGGCAGAAGACGGTTCCGGAGGTATTCTGGTCCGATGCCATGTAGGCTTTATAGGTCATTACCAACACTTTGAATTGTGACCGGAAACTGATTGGGAGCCAATGCAGGCCGCGGAGTGTTAGAGAGACATGGGCAAATCTAGGTAGCCCTACGATAGCTCTCACATAATTTGATCTTCCTTCCGGTAAATAAGTTTTTAACCTGAGGTTTCTAGAGATGCTAGGCTTGAGTTTCTCATTGAGAGTGTGCAGACTCTAAAATGGATAACATTGCTTTAAAGTTAGAATCACAGATTCTGGTTCTGACTTCTCAACATTCACTTCGTTCTGAATCTTCTTGAAAACGCCTCCTGTATTAGGTCTCCTGCACACAACTTTTCATTTCTATTCTCTCTCTCTCTCTCTCTCTTTCTCTCTCTCTTCTCTCTCTCTCTTTCTCTCTCTCTCTCTTTTTCTCTCTCTTTCTTCTCTCTCTCTCTTCTCTCTCTCTCTCTCTTCTCTCTCTCTCTTCTCTCTTCTCTCCCTCTCTCTTTCTCTCTCTTTTTCCCTCTCTCTTTCTCTCTCTCTCTTCTCTCTCTCTCTTCTCTCCCTCTCTCTTTCTCTCTCTCTCTCTGCTTGCATTAACACCCTATAATGTCACTGCCTGAGTTATAAATCCTTTCCTTACTGAAGGTCAGCTTCAATCTTGTATGAAAATGAATGTCATAATTACTGCCACTCACTTTAAACAAGTATTAGCTATTATATTTCCAAAGACCCAGCCAACTTTTATCCCTTCTGTAACCTCCCTAGTATTTCCAGCATTTTGGCTGTCAGAATGGTAAATGATTGCCCTCCCATTTATGCACCACCCAGAATATATAATGGAAATGTCATCTAAAGTCCTTTCTTTCCCTAGAGACAAAAAAAAAAGCTGTTTGTGACTATTTCGCTGCTAGTTTCACTTTTTAAACAATTGTTTAAATACTATTGAAGATAAAAACCCACAGTTTTCAAGAAGCAAATCAAACCCGAAACTCACAAAGCAACTGGGCAGCATCGTTGCATGGTCTTTGTGTGAGTCCAGGCTCAGTTGTGCATGTTGTATAGCCAAACTATGGTTACCTGTAGCTTTAGGAATGAGAGCTACCAAAACTTCTAGACTCATGGTCACATTAGCAGTTAGTAATAGCACTTAGACTTATATGATTGATGATTATGATTGTGATTGTGATTGTGATTGTGATTGTGATTATGATTATGATTACGATTACGATTACGATTACGATTACGATTACGATTACGATTACGATTACGATTATGATTATGATTATGATTATGATTATTCATTCATTCATTCATTCATTCATTTATTTATTTATTGGTATGCCGCCCCTCTCCAAAGACTCGGGGCGGCTAACAGCGACAATAAAACAGTGTACAATAGTAATTTGGTATTAGAAATGATTAAAAATCCATTAATATAAAAACCAAACATACATACATACATACATACCATGCATAGAATTGTAAAGGCCTAGGGGGAAAGAGGATCTCAATTTCCCCATGCCTGGCGGCAGAGGTGGGTTTTAAGTTGTTTACGAAACGCAAGGAGGGTGGGGGCAGTTCTAATCTCTGGGGGGGAGTTGGTTCCAGAGGGCCGGGGCCGCCACAGAGAAGGCTCTTCCCCTGGGTCCTGCCAGGCGACATTGCTTAGTTGACGGGACCCAGAGAAGATCCACTCTGTGGGACCTAACTGGTCGCTGGGATTCATGCAGCAGAAGGCGGTCCCTGAGGTAATCTGGTCCGGTGCCATGAAGGGCTTTATAGGTCATAACCAACACTTTGAATTGTGACCGGAGCTGATCGGCTGATTTATTAGACTTATATGCCGCCCCTCTCCGGAGACTCGGGGCAGCTCACAACAGTGATAAAAACAGTACATGATGACAAATCTAATAATTAAAATCTAAAAATAATGATAATACATTTAAAAGTCTAAAAACAAGGAACCCCAATATATAAAAACATACATACAATCCTATCATACACAGATACTACATAGGCAGGGGGAGATGTCTCAGTTCCCCCACACTTGATGACAGAGGTGGGTTTTGAGGAGTTTACGAAAGACAGGGAGGGTAGGGGCAGTACTAATCTCTGGAGGGAGTTGATTCCAGAGGGTTGGAGCCGCCACAGAGAAGGCTTTTCCCCTGTGTCCCGCCAGACGGCATTGTTTAGTCGACGGGACCAGAAGAAGACCAACTCTGTGGGACCTAACCGGTCGCTGGGATTCGTGCCGCAGAAGGCGGTATTACTTATATATCACTTCACACTGCTTTACAGCCCTCTCAAAGCAGTTTACAGAGTCAGCGATCTGAGTCCCCATTTTACCAAACTCGGAAGGATGGAAGGATGAGTCAACTTTGAGTCTGGTGAGAATCAAACTGCTAAACTGCTGGCAGTCGATGAGCAGCAGAAGTAGCCTGCAGTACTGTGTTATAATCACCGTACCACCACAGTTCTCAGTTGGTTCCTGTTTTTTGTTCCGAGACTGGGCTCAGTTCCCAAAGAATAAAATCACCTGCTATATTTCCAACAATTATGAAAAAGAACAAAAAAAGGGGAAGAATTGTAAATAAATGAATCATCCATACCCCACCGAATGAATTCTTTTTTTAAAAAAAATCCAATTTAATAGGCTAGCTGGGAAATAAGGAAGGGAGTGGGGGAAAAAACCCTAAATTGCAAAATAACAGTACATTACAACAAGGCTAAATATATTTTAAGACCATAAAAAGAACTTGGGTCTCTCCGCAAGTGGGATATTATTTTCCCATAGTAAGTCACAATCTTCCTCCAAATCATCAAATTTACTACCCCAATTTTTAAATTATTTCATTATAGATTTTTTTTATTCTTATCATCTGTCTTCCTTTTTGTGTGTGTGATATATTTTTTTTGCAGAGAAGTATTGATAGAACAAGGTATTCTTAGATTTATTTCATGATTTGATTTTACAGTTAAAAAAAGGAAGGTAAACAAAGCACTTAATAAAGGAAAGAAAGGAAGATGGAGAAAATGAAGAATTTTCTGAATACTGTATTTTTTATATTGCATTTTTCGATGAAAAACAAATGTTGACTAATATTTGGGATATGCAGTAGAAAGGTATTTCTTACTTTTACCAGATTTGTTTTTATACTAGTTTCTTATTTCACAAATACTTCTTGATTCTTAGCAGCACATTTAGAAAGTGTTCATTAGTGGAAAAAAATAATGCATTGGGCTGGGAAGTGGAAGACCATGAGCTCAAATTCTGCATTAGGCTGACTTTGGGGCAGTCTCAGTTCAATTTAACTCACAGGGCTGCTGTTGTGGGGAAAATGGGAGGTGGGGTATAAATTGCACATGTTTTCCATCCTATTTATTTTAAAAAATTAATAAAGGCAAGATCCAAATAAAATTAATAACAACAACAACAACAACAACAATAATCCCACGAATCCCAGCGACCAGTTAGGTCCCACAGAGTGGATCTTCTCCGGGTCCCGTCAACTAAGCAATGTCGCCTGGCGGGACCCAGGGGAAGAGCCTTCTCTGTGGCGGCCCCGGCCCTCTGGAACCAACTCCCCCCAGAGATTAGAACTGCCCCCACCCTCCTTGCCTTTCGTAAACAACTTAAAACCCACCTCTGCCGCCAGGCATGGGGGAATTGAGATCCTCTTTCCCCCTAGGCCTTTACAATTCTATGCATGGTATGTATGTATGTATGTTTGGTTTTTATATTAATTGATTTTTAATCATCAATACCAAATTACTATTGTACACTGTTTTATTGTCGCTGTTAGCCGCCCCGAGTCTCTGGAGAGGGGCGGCATACAAATCCAATAAATAAATAAATAAATAAGTAAGTAAGTAAGTAAGTAAGTAAGTAAGTAAGTAAGTAAGTAAACAAACAAACAAACAAACAAACAAACAAACAAACAAACAAACAAACAAATAAATAAATAAATAAATAAACAAACAAACAAATAAATAAATAAATAATAACCTCACCTACAAAAAGATATTGACAAAATTGAACAGGTCCAAAGACGGGCTACAAGAATGGTGGAAGGTCTTAAGCATAAAACATATCAGGAAAGACTTAATGAACTCAATCTGTATAGTCTGGAGCAGTGTTTTTCAACCAGTGTGCCATGGCACACTAGTGTGCCGCGAGACATGGTCAGGTGTGCCGCGAAGCTCAAAGAGAGAAAATAAACTAGAGAGAAAGAAAGAGAGAAAGAAAGAGCAAGAGAGAGAGAAAGAGAACAAGAGAGAAAGAAAGCAAGAGAGAGAGCAAGAGAAAGAAAGAGAGAGAGAGGGAGAGTGGAAGAGAGAAATAGAGTGAAAGGGAGGAATAGAAAGAATTTTTTTGTCCAAACTTTTTTTAGCCGCCCCCCCCCCCCAATGTGCCCCATGGTTTTGTAAATGTAAAAAATGTGCCGCAGCTCAAAAAAGGTTGAAAATCACTGGTCTGGAGGACAGAAGGAAAAGGGGGGACATGATCGAAACATTTAAATATATTAAAGGGTTAAATAAGGTCCAGGAGGGAAGCGTTTTTAATAGGAAAGTGAACACAAGGACAAGGGGACACAATCTGAAGTTAGTTGGGGGAAAGATCAAAAGCAACATGAGAAAATATTATTTTACTGAAAGAGTAGTAGATCCTTGGAACAAACTTCCAGCAGACGTGGTAGATAAATCCACAGTAACTGAATTTAAACATGCCTGGGATAAACACATATCCATCCTAAGATAAAATACAGAAAATAGTATAAGGGCAGACTAGATGGACCAGGAGGTCTTTTTCTGCCGTCAGACTTCTATGTTTCTATGTTTCTATAATAATAATAATAATAATAATAATAATAATAATAATAATAATAATAATAATAATAATTTATTAGATTTGTATGCCAAAGACTTGGGGCGGCTCAATTATATTAAAAACAATGCTGCACTTTTAAATTGTTGGCCAACAACTAAATTGAGCTGTGATAGAAAAAGTGTCAGAACAAAGAACAAACAATCTAATTCATTGATCTATTCTTCCTTCCCCCCTCTCTCTCTCACACACACACAAACACACACACACAAGGTTTTCTTTAATATCGCAGTTCTCACGTTAGGCCTGTAGACTGATTCTGTTAACTTTGTGTGTTCCTTAATTCCAATTGGTTTCATTTGGTTTCATGTTGCATTTTCTGAATTTTCTCTGTAATTGTTTAGCTACATGGTCTATACTTTTAAAAATATGTGGATCTACGTGGGTCACCCAAAAAGTAACGCAACACATTTTTTCTTCAACAATTATTTATTGAACACAATGAAACTTACACACAAGAAAGAATGATGTTTCTTCTACACCCCCTCTCTTCCCTCTCCGTCCTGTTCTATGGCTTTCCTCCAGCGAAACACAAAGACATGTATGCCCTATTGGTACCACTCCTTATTCTTGTCCCGAAGTCATTTCTGCACTGTGCGCATCACCTCTTTGTCATCCTCAAAATGCCTTCCGTGACTAACCGTATTTCTGTCGACTGCAGATTCTCCATAAACTGTACACAAATGTTTGTGAATGTTCCCAAAAGTTTATTTCTCTGCAGTGAGAAATTCAATGACAACATGCTGCTTATAACGTACATCACTTATATTCACCATTTCGAAACACTGCTGCAGCTACGTTATCTGTCTGAAGAAATGCAAAATTTGCACATGCACTCCTGACAATTAAAAATAATGTATATCTAAAGTTTTGCATTTATACCATTACGGTAGGCTGAGAAAAAAAATGTAGGGCATTGCTTTGCAGCAGAGGCGGAATAACAACGCTGACACAGAGCTGGATTTAAAACTGGGTCATTTTTATTAATTAAATTGATTAATTTAATTCAACCTAACATGGACCCGCAGAGGTCAATTGAAATACTTCCGGGGCGGAAATGACGTAATAAAAACTTCCAGGGCAACATAGGGCGTAGCTCCATGCTGATCCCGGTGAAGGGGCCATGCCCTCACCTGGATCCCAGCCATGCCATGCATGTGGGAGGTCTCGCTGTCCAATCCCTGGAAGGGAATTGAAATGGGCGAGACCCAGAGGCAGGTTCTCCCCAATTGCTCAGGCCGATTTAAAAGGCACCATGAGCCCTTGGAGAGAGTCTGCCAATCATCCCCAAAGATGCCCAATGGAGAACACGCAGTTGCTAAACCCCTCCCAATTTCCGCCCCTAACCTGCCAACCCAATGACCAGAGGTAAACCAATTAGAACTAATCGGAGAGCGAAGCACCCCCTAACCATCCGTCCTGCACTGCAGTGTGGAATAGGCGAAAAACGGTCGCAGAAAAATACCGAGATCACCCAAAATTCCTATTCTGCCCCCTAAGGGCGACCCATATAGCGCACTGACCGATAGGGAGGGAGGGCGGGTGTTTGCCTGCTCGTTGTCCAGGGCAAAAAGGAGGCCCCGAGCCTGCACAGCCCTTTATAAAGGGCTAGCAGGCCCCGCCCCAGCAACATCATCAGTTGGTGCCAATGACAGGCATGGCCGGGATCTCGCGAAATCTCATGAGATCCTGGACATTCAAGATGGCAGCTACGCTGAGGGTTGCATTTCCCTGGCCCTGCCGCAAATCTTGGCCGGGGGTAAGTCACCGGCTGGGCATTCT
The DNA here is from genome assembly GCF_031021105.1 of Erythrolamprus reginae. Taxonomy (NCBI): domain Eukaryota; kingdom Metazoa; phylum Chordata; class Lepidosauria; order Squamata; family Dipsadidae; genus Erythrolamprus; species Erythrolamprus reginae. Next base: position 23,160,965 of record NC_091952.1, on the reverse strand, counting down.
GGGCGACCCTTGTATTGGTGGATGCAGCTATATCCAGACCTCTAGAAAAGGATTTCAGGAGGGGGTGACAGTTATTGAATTAATTAATGAGCTGAATTGCCATTTCTCAGCAAAATATTCTGTACATCATATCACTTTGCTTACAGCATTGCTACCAGTGCTTTGTATTGTTATTACGATGGGATCACGGTTATTCTCCGAAGGCACAATGAAAACATAGAACACGGTGCATGGCACTCATTTGATTTGGATAGCCAAGAAATAAGTGTTTCAGTTGGGGGTTGAAGTGAAAATAAGAGATGGAGGGGGGCCCCACAACACCGAGAGAAAAGAAATTTGAATACAGCCATCCGGCCTTTCAACACAAGATGAATGGTAGATAGCTTCTATTATTCACATCCAGAGCAGACAGGCCTACCAAGAATGATTTGGCAAGTACTGAAGATAAATCATAACACAGATCGCTGGCATCATGATCCCATTGTGAACGTGATTCTTTTCTTTAAAAATCTGTGATGAACAAGAAGAAGATGAAATAGGGCAGGCAAGATGTATAATTAAAGAAGTGACAGTCTCTTATGAAATCATCCTCCAAGTTCACTGTTTCACCTGCTCTGGAGGTCCTTTAGGGCACCACAATTTTTATACAGAGAAATGCTAGATAAAAATGCTATGAATATATATTCCCTATACATATATAGAGTATATATACATATCGCAGGTTTAAACTTTGGATTATTCTTTATCCTAAGAATGAATTTGAATACAATGAACTGTATAAGGGCTTCTTAATTGGGATAAAGATAATTTCAATACTTAAATAAGAACAAATATTGTTTTGCTTCATCCAGCTTCTTAACAATGTAGAATTCCAGTTTGGGCATTCATTTGGGATGACTCTCATGATTTTAAGGCTAGATCAAATGCCGTTTGATTGTGAAATCCCTGGTTGATTAAATGTAGTTCACGCTAGAAGAGTCATCCCTTCTAGGAGTCAAGGATAGGCAACAGTTCAATCAAATGAATATTGGGGAAGGCAAGATAGGATTTCAAAGTTCCCTTATTTTTCAATGGTTTTAGCAATAATTGCTTCATGTTATTATGAAAATGGATGTCAAAGAATGTAATGTGAGTCCCAGAAGAGAAGGGCTGCCTATAAATCTAATAAAAGAAAAGAAATAAAATAAATGTCTGTTGACTGCAATTTTCCCAAAGAATAACATGTGGCTTATATCAAATGAGCTTTGAAAGATACTTTTAATCAAAAGAAACAATATCAATGAGAATTTCCCAACACATTTCTATAGCTAAAACTCCAACAGCTTCAGAGTTCATACTCTGCCTGCCCATCCATCCATCCATCCATCCTCCATCCATTTATCATCAGACACGTATTAGAGCAGTCCTAATTTATCTGAATGAACCAAAACTTCTAAGAATTCACATGTAAAACATTAATACAAAAAGACTGCAAGAGTTATTAAAAAGTTTGTTGAACTTGGGAGGTCATTGTCATCTATTATGAAAAGATTTCGTATATATTTCTAATAAGATATTGTGAAGCTGGAGACATGCTATCAAAAAAATGAAAGTGTTCAAAGAGATGTAACAGTTATCCAAGAATAGAAGTCATAATTTTGGGGGGATTAGGGAAAAAATGAATATAAGAATGATAAATATCTTGACGTATATTATGTAGTCTCACAACAGAATTTAAATTATGATATATTTCTTGAGCTAATTACATGACTTAAGATCTATCTATCTCTATCATCTATCTATCTATCTATCTATCTATCTATCTATCTATCTATCTATCTATCTATCATCTTTCTATCTATGATACCTTTTGACCTTGTACTTAATTTATGAAAGATTTTTGGATTTTGCTCACCATCACCATCTGCTGGATTAATAATGAAATAGTATTTTGGGTTGCTTTGGCCACAGTGCAGGATTCACATATCAAGCTATCGAATACTATTTTATTGTACTGTGAACTAGGTGGCATTTTATAAACCTAAATTTAGAAGATTGTTCAACAACTCATTGTTTTCATAGTGAAAACAAATCATGTCTTTGTACGATGCATGAGACCAACCAATGACCTGATTCTCAAGCTAGCCTATTTTTTGATTACCGTAATCATGTTCTGTTGGATCACCCACAAATATTTGTTCACACATTTTAAGCAGAAATCAATAACTATGGCCATAGTGGTTGGATAACTTGGATTCTTCTAACACACAAAGGCACAAAGAATCAACCCATCTTAGCCTTTTAGTGATATATAAATCCATCAGTGTCTCAACCTTCTAGCTTTGTGTTTATTCATTTTCTGTCTTTTGTAACCTTCTCATTGGTAAATGAATTCTCCAATACAGGAAGTTTTTAAGAAGAGATTGGACAACCATTTGTCTGAAATGGTATAGGGCTTCCTGCCTGACAAGTGGTTGGACTAGAAGACCTCCAAGGTCTCTTCCTACTCTGTTATTGTATTCTAAGTATTCTGGGCAGCTGTTGCATATTCTTAAATCTCTATTCTTCATTCATTAATTTCTCTGTTCATTAGTTCAATCTACAAATTTTTAGGGAAAATTAATATTGAGAATTTATTAAATATTAATACTAAATATAATATTAAATAAATAAATATTAAACATTAATATTAAATATAAATATTAAATATAAATATTAAATAAATAAATAAATATTAAATATACATATTAAATAGATAAATATTTATTGAGAAAATATTTAAATATTTTCATTTTCAAATACTTTCCCCCCCCTATATAATTTGTTCACTGATGGGTCTAATGGAAAAAGAATTGGAGAAAAAGTTTGGAATTTTGTTATTATGTATGCTGACATCAGCAAGATTATTGTATGCAAAAAAAAGGGAAGAACACTTTGACTCCTACTATAGGAGATTGGTTGCAGAAACTGATGAAATTGGCTGAAATGGTAAAATTGACTACTCTGCTCAAAGAAAAGAAAAAAAATACTTCCCCCCCCCCCCCCTATGGAAACCACTTCTGAACTCCGTGCTTGATGTGGAAAAGAATGAAGCTTTGATTTCTGTTTTTGCAGTCTGATGGATAGATTTTTGTAGAAATGACTGGCTCATACTATTATAGTAAAATAAAAATCTGTGATTTGTTTTTAACGCCTTATTTTACTGCAACAGAGAGGCGGAAGTCAATGTTTCTTTTTTGTTTCCTTTCCCTACCCTTCCTCACTTTTCTTTCCCGTTTTCACTTTCCCTTCACCATCCTCTTATTTGATTTTATATTTTATAATACCTTATCTATGTATAAAAAAGCGAAAACAACTCATGACATAAACACAAAATCTCCAGAACTAGAAAGCCTACAAACTTGAAATTTGTCATGCATGTTTGTCTTGCCTTCTAGGGGCTCGCTAAGAAAGCATTTTTCAAAATGACCATCAGATCAATAACATTTCTTATATTATTAACACACTGGGATGCTAAGAAGTTCTACTCCCCCTCCCAACCTGAAAAGAAATATGTTCCAAATGCAAAATACAAGCAGAGGAGAGGCGTTTCAGGTACAATTTTACTTTCACAGCAGCAAGCAGCTTTACTACAAAACAATTGAGCCAAGCCATGGCCAGGCTCCTTCCTGTCTCCTTCATGCTCACACAAGAAATACTGTTCCACTTTCCAAGGAGCCCTCTGATGCTAAGGAGTTCTACTCCCACTCCCCACCTGAAAAGAAATCTGTTCTAAATGCAAAACACAAGCGGAGGATAGGAGTTTCAGGTACAGTTTTACTTTCACAGTAGCAAGCAGGAGATAGTATAGGGGAGGCTTCTGTGGGGCCTTCTCTCCTGATGGAGAGAAGGAGATAGAATAGGGGAGGAGTCTGTGGGGCAAGCCTGAGGGAGAAAGGGGGATAGAATAGGAGATGTTTTTGTGGGGCAAGCCTGAGGGAGAGAAGGGGAAAGGAGAGGCCAATCATAACTATTCACTAATTTTCAAGCTATAAGCGTTTATTTATCAGCCCCGACCACATAGTTCCATAGCAGAGCACAGGTATTTATTAGTAACCTAATAAAATGTATTTGGAAAAATAATTTGTTTTCCGATAACATGCCATGGATGTTCTGAAGATACATACTGAGTTTAATATACCTTATGTTTTGCACATATGTATATCTAAGTTGTAATTATTTTAATTTTTTAATTTTAATTTTTTGATCAAGGTAACTGTTAAAGAATGGACTTGATTAATTAACTCAAACACAGACACTGGTGATTGGGTAGTAGCACTGTCCAGCTATAAGATCAACCTCCATCAGAGGTGCTACTCTGCTAGTTTGGACTGGTTTGGGCAAACTAGTAGTAGCGCACACTCACTCACATTCGTGAATCAGATTTGAAAGTAACTGAAAACCATCCCTGACCTCCATCAACCATCCTACAACCTGTGAGGATGTGTCATGGCACACATTCACCCTGAAGTGTCTCCTCACAAATTCTGCAACCCCTGTGCTGCAAAGACTGTCTTCAACATGGATTCTGCTCTTCTCTCAGATCACGCTGCATTTAAGGCCCAGACCCGTGTCTGAGTCAGGATGTTGAGCTACAAAGAGGCTTCTGAAGCTGTTGCCAGTGCCACTGTCACTGTCAGAAGTATCTTCAGCTGAAAATGATTACTGTGTCCTGAAAGTGTCAATCAAATATCAAAGATAAATCAAAGAGGAAGAAGGAAAATGTACACTTTATAAAGAAAAAAGGAAAGAATAATAAAGGGAAAATGCTTTGGGGAGACATGTTTAGAAGTTCTTTGAAACATTTGAGAAGAAATGTGTTACTGGAAGCCAAAGCATACTCAACTGTCCAACTTTAATTTTCACTGATGAGCCTTCTTGCTTTCCTTTCCTGAAAAACACCCCCCTGCCCCCACCCAGTTAATTCAGTCCAGTAAAACATTCAAATCTTTTCAAAGATCTATCTATTTTACATTTCCTGTGGCTGGGACAACACCATGAGGAATCAAAATTTGAGGTGCCAGATACATGTAACTTAAAAACACGAACCTATATTTAATTCTGATGAATTAAATGAGTTCAGAAAATCTGTGATGGTTGGTAACCAAAACATTTTGGGAGTGATAGACAGAGATGATTCTCTGTTATTTGTAAGAATTCATGAACAGATCTTATCTCCTTCTCTCTCTCAGGCTGGCCCTATTGATCCTCTCCTATTCCCTTCTCTCTCTCAGGCTTACCTCATAGAAACCTCTCCTATCTTATCCCCTTCTCTCAATTTCAGGTGTGGAGGGAACTGGCAGTTGGAACAGAGTTTTTTTCAGGTGGGAAGGGGGAGTAGAACATCCAACTCCTTAGCATCAAAGCATGCTACTAATAATTTAAGAAATTCTAATGAGCAAATAGTCATTTAAAAAAAAAACTTTCTTAGCGAGCACCTAGAGCCAAGAGGAACATACATTCCAAATTTCAACTTTGTAGGCTTTACGGTCCTGATGATTTAGTGGTGATACGTAAGTGGTATTTCACTTTATATGTATGTAGATATATCTCTGTGGCATGGGGAGGAACAAAGACAATTTAAAAGAGGTCTAATAATTTATTAGAGAAATTTTAAGCATTAAGAAATGAATAACCGCATGAGTCCCAGTGACAAATTAGGTCACACAGAGTTGGCCTTCTTCAGGTCCTGTCAACTAGACAATGTTGCTTAGCGGGGCCTAGGGGAAGAGCCTTCTCTGTGGGGTGCCTGGCCCTCTGGAATCAGCTCCCCTGGAGATTTGTACTGCTTCCACCCTCCTCGTCTTCTGTAAGAGTCTTAAGACTCATCTACGTTGCTAGGTTTAGGCCAATTGGACTCTAGCCTCCTGGTTGATGAATGTCATGTATGGCTGTTGTCTGAGTGGATATGATTGATTTTTAATAAAATTGGGGCTTATAGATTTGATTATTTAATTTTAAATTAATTGGATTTGGACTACTGTATTGCATTGTTTTATTTTTTATATGTTGTAAGTCGTCCTGAGTCCTCGGAGAGGGAAGGCATATAAATCCAATAAACAAACAAACATACAGGCATTGCAACAAACAGGTAAGCAGCTACCAAAAAATGTGGAGGGAGTTAAAATACCTTTAAGCAACAGCAGCTGCTGAACTGAAAAGCAGGAAACTCCTTTGACCTGAAGGAGCATTAGCAAAGATTTATTTATTTATTTATCTATCTATCTATCTATCTATCTATCTATCTATCTATCTATCTATCTATCTATCTATTTATTTATTTATTTATTCTTTGTCCAATATACAATACATATGGAATGAGATAAACATTAGGTAGTATATATAGGGATAGTAAGTAAAAAAGAAGAGGAGTGGATGAGAGGGAGAGAATATATAGGATATATGAGAAAAGGAAAGGTAATTGGACAGGGGACGTTAGGCACATCAGTGCACTTATGTACGCCCCTTACTGGCCTCTTAGGAACCTGGAGAGGTCAATCGTGGAGAGCCTAAGGGAGAAATGTTGGGGGTTGGGAGTAGACACTATAGAGTCCGGTAATGAGTTCCACGCGTCAACGACTCGATTGTTAAAGTCATATTTTTTACAGTCAAGTTTGGAGCAGTTAATATTAAGTTTGAATCTGTTGCATGCTCTTGTGTTGTTGCGGTTGAAGGTGAAGTAGTCGTTGACCGGAAGGACACTGCAGCATATGATCTTGTGGGCAATACTTAAATCGTGTTTTAGGCGCCGCAATTCTAAGCTTTCAAGACCTAGGATAGTTAGTCTGTTTTCGTAAGGTATTCTGTTTCGAGTGGAGGAGTGGAGGGCTCTTCTGGTGAAATATCTTTGGACGTTTTCAATAGTGTTGATGTCTGAAATGTGGTATAGGTTCCAGACAGATGAGCTGTATTCTAGGATGGGTCTGGCATAAGTTTTGTAGGCTCTAGTCAGTAGTGTGAGATTGCCAGAGCAGAAGCTACGTAGGATCAGGTTAACAACTCTGGAAGCCTTTTTGGCGATATAGTTGCAGTGGGCTTTAGCCCTTAGGTCATTTGATATTAGTATTCCAATTACAGTTTCTTCTCCCACCCAACAGCCAGACTGAAGGATCCTTGAATTAATTGATGCCATTTATTAGAGCAGTGTTTCCCAACCTTGGCAACTTGAAGATATCTGGACTTCAACTCCAAGAATTCTGGGAGTTGAAGTCCAAATATCTTCAAGTTGCCAAGGTTGGGAAACACTGTATTAGAGAAACGAAAGCTTCTGATAGTTTGTCTTTGCCAGGATATGAAAGAAGCAACAGAGAGATGTGGGGTACAGGGTTTTTTTTTAACTGTATCCCCAAGGCTGACTCTGAAGCAAGGACTGTAGTTATTACAAAGAGGAAAGAACCAGAGGGGGAAATGACGGTAGTAGCAAAAGAAGATATTGCTGCTAAGGAAGTCAGGGCTGGGGAAATAGGACACCCGGGAAGCAGAACTAATAGCAAAAGAAGCTGCAGAAGCAGACAGGAAGATGCTTTCGTAGAACAAATGGCTGCAGAAGAATCTGCCCCCCCCCCAAAAAAAAAATGGAAAAGGAAAATTGGAACTGGAAGCAAAATAGGACGAAAGTTTGACTGCTGAAAACACAACATTGGAAAATGTGTTTGTTTGTTTGTTTATATTTTTATGCTGCCCACTCCTCAAGGACTCAGGACAGCTTACAACAATAAAATAAAGTAAAATCAATTTACAACATTAGTAATAATATAAAAACCCTTAAATCGTAGCAATACAGTCATACCATATCATACATCCCAATCAAATCTTATTTAGGTTGGGATTAAGAGGTGTCAGTCCTCACGGCCCCCAGGCCTGCTGGAAAAGAATATAATTCTTTATTGGCCAAGTGTGATTGGACACACAAGGAATTTGTCTTGGTGCATATGCTCTCAGTGTACATAAAAGAAAAGGATACATTTGTCAAGAATCCTGTTAATGATTGCCATTGGGGTCATATAAGCAATGAAGAAACAATCAATATTAATAAAACCAGGTTTTCAAGGCTTTCTGATAAGCCAGTAGGGTGGGGGCAGTACAGACCTCAGTGGGGGTAATTGGTTCCAGAGAGCCAGGGCCACCACATAGAAGGCTCTCCTTTGCGAGCCCACTAACCTACACTGCTTAGTCGATGGGACCTGGAGAAGGCCAACCCTGTGGGTTTTAATCGGTTGCTGGGAGATATGTGGCAGGAGATGGTCCCATAATCTGGTCCTAAGCCATGTAGAGTTTTATAGGTGATAACCAACACCTTGAATTGTGACCAGAGACCAATTGGAAGCCAGTGCAATTGAGCAGAGGAAGCATCTAGAAGGAGGGGAGGCAGAAAAAGAAAAACAGTTGATGGCTATTGGTAAGACAGGGCACCAGGCAGAACAGAATAACATAACAGAATAAGGGACTTTGGAGGTCTTCTAGTCCAACCCCCTGCTTAGGCAGGAAAAGCTGTTTGGGTGATCTGGTCCAAACCGGGAGGAACCCACCCATGAGTAAATCACTGCAGTTGTTAAGTTAGCAGCATGGTTGTTAAATGAATCTGACTTCCCCATTGACTTTGCTTGTCAAAAGGTCATAAAAGGGAAACACATGACTCTGGGATACTGTAACTGTTGAGGTTCACTCACGTCCTGCCTGAGTGGACTCAGAGGATGCAGAGATGAGGGAGGCACAGCACAGATGTCCTGTGTTTCTGGCACCTAAGATGGACAGCGAAAAAGATGAGGGTCAGGGTCAGAGCAACAGCTAGTGCTTGCTGCACTTCCTGGGATAAGTGAGTCTGCACTTCCTGTCTTGAGTGACTCAGGGAAAGAGGAGGAGCCTCTTCTGGATGCCAAGGTGCAAGGGGCATCGAAGAGACTTGAATGGTTGGCTAAGAGAAGAGTCACTCATGAGTAGGACTGCTGGTTAATGTGTCACACCCTCACACTATTTAAGGGTGAGGCATGCCCCGCCTTGTTGCAGAAAACAATGTCGTTCATTTAGGAATCATCTCGTCTTGACTCTTGCATTCAGTTTGGACTTCAAAAAAGAACATTCTTAGCTTCGCTAATGAGCTTCGATCTTCCAGTTAATTTCTGAGCGCTACACTTTGGAACTCTTGCTACAGCTGGTAATTATTACCAGGTTTATCTTCGCTCTGGGATTTTGGCCAACTGATAACACTTTGCTAGATTTGCTTCTCCCTTTAAAAAACTCTTTTAAGATTCTTACAATACTGAGACTTTTGTAAATCTTAAATCCTTTCATTAGTTAAAAAATTGGTGTGCATCTGATTATTGTGAGCTGCCCCGAGTCTTCAGAGAAGAGTGGCATACAAATCTAATTATTATTAATAATAATAATAATGATGATGATGATGGTGATGGGGCTTGGCACTAAGATAGGACAGTAACTGTTGTGGTTGGCTCTGGCCCAGCTCCTGCCCCAAGGAACATGAAGGTGGATACAGGGGAAACATCAACATGTCATAGGCCTGTTTTATTGCCGACAGAGTCAGGTAGTACAGTTTCCTTGGACGAAGAAGAAGGTGGGGGTGACTTGGAAGAGGGGGGCTTGGCACACAGCCCAGAAAGCCAATCTCCATTATATTCGGTCGATTTGGATGAGGAAGGGTTAGATCCACGCATGCGCAGAATTTTGCATTGAAGAGACCAATTGAAGAAATATTACAGGAGATAAGAGAGGCCACATGTGTTTGGATCGGGCTCCAGTAATTAGAGCTGCTGATATAAATAGCAGTGTGCTGGCTTGGCCATTGTGAAAGATTATCTGATCGTTGTTCTTCAGGACCGTGCCTTGCTGTTTCTGGACTTTGTTTGTTTCCGGACTTTTTCATGACTTTGAAACCAAAGCAAAGCA